>NW_026264949.1:99297-101814 GCF_000817695.3 Arachis duranensis | reverse complement strand
CTTCTGTAGGCGTCTTCTTCAGATGAAGAGATCCTCCAGCAGAGCTATCCAAAGACATCTTGGATAGTTCAGAGAGACCATAATAGAAAATTCCTATGATGCTCTATTCAGAAAGCATATCAGAGGGACACTTTCTGATTAATTGTTTGTATCTTTCCCAAGCATCCAAGGTATTTAGCAACTTGCTCTTCAGTGACATACTCATCCTTTTCAGAGGAAGAATACTCATCAGAGCTCATGAATGGTAGAAGTAAGTCCAATGGAACCTCTATGGTCTCATTTTGAGCCTCAGATTCCCATAGTTTCTCATTGGGGAACTCATTGGAGGCCAGTGGATGTCCATTGAGGTCTTCCTCAGTGGCATTCACTGCCTCTTCCTCCTCTCCAAATTCGGCCATGTTGATGGCTTTGCACTCTCCTTTTGAATTTTCTTCTGTATTGCTTGGAGGAGTACTAGGAGGGAATTCAGTAATTTTCTTGCTTAGCTGTCCCACTTGTGCCTCCAAGTTTCTAATGGAGGACCTTCTTTCAGTCATGAAACTTCGAGTGGTTTTAATTAGATCAGAGACCATGGTTGCTAAGTCAGAAGTGTTCTGCTTAGAACTCTCTGTCTGTTGCTGAGAAGATGATGGAAAAGGCTTGCCATTGCTAAACCTGTTTCTTCCACTGTTACTATTGTTGAAACCTTGTTGAGGTCTCTGTTGATCCTTCCATGAGAGATTTGGATGATTTCTCCTTGAAGGATTATAGGTGTTTCCATAGGGTTCTCCCATGTAATTCACCTCTTCCATTGAAGGGTTCTCAGGATCATAAGCTTCTTCTTCAGATGCAGCTTCTTTAGTACTGCTTGGTGCATTTTGCATTCCAGACAGACTTTGAGAAATCATATTGACTTGTTGAGTCAATATTTTGTTCTGAGCCAATATGGCATTCAGAGTGTCAATCTCAAGAACTCCTTTCTTCTGACTAGTCCCATTGTTCACAGGATTCCTTTCAGAAGTGTACATGAATTGGTTATTTGCGCTCTGTCTCTTACAGCAAAAGGGAATAGCATAAGTCTGTAGACTTCAGGGTCAACCCCATTAGTCTTAACATTGTCACAGATTTGCAAGAATTCAGCTAAAAACTGATGGGGATCTTCCAATGGAAGTCCATGGAACTTGCAATTCTGTTGCATTAGAGAAACTAATTGAGGCTTAAGCTCAAAGTTTTTGCTCCAATGGCAGGGATAGAGATGCTTCTCCCATAGAAGTCGGGAGTAGGTGCAGTAAAGTCACCCAGCACCTTCCTTGCACTGTTGGCATTGTTCTTGTTTTCGGCTGCCATGTGTTCTTCTTCTTTGAAGAATTCGGTTAGGTCCTCTACAGAGAGTTGTGCCTTGGCTTCTCTTAGCTTTCGCTTCAAGGTCCTTTAAGGTTCAGGGTCAGCCTCAACAAGAATGCTTTTGTCTTTGCTTCTGCTCATATGAAAGAGAAGATAACAAGGAAATATGGAATCCTCTATGTCACAGTATAGAGATTCCTTGAGGTGTCAGAGGAAAAGAAAAATAGAAGGAAGGGGTAGAAAATTCAAACTTATCAATGACAGATGGAGTTCGAATTGTGCATTAAGGAGTAGTGTTAGTCCATAAATAGAAAGATGTGAGAAAAGGGGAAGAAATTTTCGAAAATTAAAGTAAAATATTTTAAAAACATTTTGAAAAACACTAATTGATTTTCGAAAATAAAAGTGGGAAAGAAATCAAGTGATTTTTGAAAAAGAATTTGAAATTAGAAATCAAAAAGATTTGATTGAAAACTATTTGGAAAAAGATGTGGTTAAGAAAATATGATTGATTTTAAGAAAAATGTGATTGAGAAGATATGATTTGAAAAACATTTTAAAAAGATTTGATTTTAAAAATTAATGACTTGGCTATCAAGAAAAGATATGATTCAAACATTAAACCTTTCTCAACAGAAAAGGCAACATACTTGAAATGTTGGATCAAATCATTAATTGATAGCAAGTATCCTTGAAAATGGAAAGAAATTGATTTTGAAAAAGATTTGATTGAAAAGATTTGATTTGAAAAAGATTTGATTTTGAAAAGATTTTGAAAACTTGAAAAAAATTTGCATTGAAAACAAAATTATTGAAAACTTGAAAAAAAAATTTGAATTGAAAACAGAATCTTCCCTCTTGTGCCATCCTGGCGTTAAACGCCCAGAATGGTGCACATTCTGGCGTTTAACGCCCAAATTTCTACCCTTTTGGGCGTTAAACGCCCAGCCAGGCAATCTGGCTGGCGTTTAAACGCCAGTTTGCCCTTCTTCACTGGGCGTTTTGAACGCCCAGCTTTTTCTGTGCAATTCCTCTACTGTATGTTCTGAATCTTCAATTTTCTGTATTATTGACTTGAAAAGACACAAATTACAAATATTTTTGGATTTTTAGTAATAAGAAATAATCAAAATGCAACTAAAATCAAATAACAATGCATGCAAGACACCAAACTTAGCAGTTTGTATACTACTG
>NW_026264949.1:98207-99219 GCF_000817695.3 Arachis duranensis | reverse complement strand
AAACACTCAAGTCAAGAGAATTCAAAGATCAGAGCAATATAACCATCAAGAACAACTTGAAGGTTACTTAAGACACATGAATGAATGCAAGAAGAACAGAAACATGCAATTGACACGAAACTTAAAATGAGACTCTAGACTCAAACAAGAAACATAAAATATTTTTGGTTTTTATGATTTTGTAATTTTTTTTGGTTTTTTTTTCGAAAATTAAGTAGAAAAGAAAATAAAGATATCAAAATTCTTAATGAGAATTCCAGGAATCTTGCAATGTTAGTCTAAAGCTTCAGTCTAAAGAAATTAGACATGGCTAGCAAGCTTCAGCAGAACATTACATTCAAGAGCTAAATTGATGAGAATCAATCAGCTTTGGTGATGATAAGAACATCACCTTGAAACACTAGAATTCGTTCTTAAGAACTCTGAAGAAAAAAATACCTAATCTAAGCAACAAGATGAACCGTCAGTTGTCCATACTCGAACAATCCCCGGCAACGGCGCCAAAAACTTGGTGCACGAAATTGTGATCAATACTTTTCACAACTCACATAATCCCCGGTGATGAACCCAAAAACTTGGTGTTTAATACCATGGCATAAACACAACTTCGCACAACTAACCAGCAAGTGTACTGGGTCGTCCAAGTAATAAACCTTACGCGAGTAAGGGTCGATCCCACAGAGATTGTTGGTATGAAGCAAGCTATAGTCACCTTGTAAATCTCAGTCAGACAAACTCAAACGGATATGGGTGATATACGAATAAAACATAAAGATAAAGATAAAGATACTTATGTAATTCATTGGTGGGAATTTCAGATAAGCGCATGAAGATGCTTGGTCCCTTCCGTCTCTCTGCTTTCCTACTGTCTTCATCCAATCCTTCTTACTCCTTTCCATGGCAAGCTTAAGCAAGGGTTTCACCGTTGTCAATGGCTACCTCCCATCCTCTCAGTGGAAATGTTCAACACACCCTGTCACGGCACGGCTATCCAACTGTCGGTTCTCGATCA
>NW_026264949.1:96693-97421 GCF_000817695.3 Arachis duranensis | reverse complement strand
GTAGCTCCAGAAAATCTACTTCGAGTGCAGGGAGGTCAGAATCCAATAGCATCTGCAGTCCTTTTTAGTCTCTGGATCAGATTTTTGCTCAGGTCCCTCAATTTCAGCCAGAAAATACCTGAAATCACAGAAAAACACACAAACTCATAGTAAAGTCCAGAAAAGTGAATTTTAACTAAAAACTAATAAAAATATACTAAAAACTAACTAGATCATACTAAAAACATACTAAAATCAATGCCAAAAAGCGTACAAATTATCCGCTCATCAGACACTCATCAACATTCTCACCTATGAATGCGCGTGATTGACAACCACGTCCGTTCTACTCTAGGCCGGGTGCATATCCCTTAGATTCCCCAACAGAATCTTCGTGGTGTAAGCTAGATAGATGGCGGCATTCATGAGAATCCGGAAAGTCTAAACCTTGTCTATGGTATTCCCAGTAGGATTCTGGGATTGAATGACTGTGACGAGCTTCAAACTCCTGAAAGCTGGGCGTTAGTGACAGATGCAAAAGAATCAAGGGATTCTATTCCAACCTGATTGAGAACCGACAGATGATTAACCGTTGTCAATGGCTACATCCCATCCTCTTAGTGAAAAAGGTCCAAATGCTCTGTCACAGCACGGCTAATCATCTGTCGGTTCTCAATCAGGTTGGAATAGAATCCAGTGATTCTTTTGCGTCTATCACTAACGCCCAGCCTTCAGGAGTTTGAAGCTCG
>NW_026264949.1:92460-96465 GCF_000817695.3 Arachis duranensis | reverse complement strand
GGTGAGAATGATGATGACTGTCACGGATCATCACATTCACCGTTGAAAATACATAAGTGAAATGTCCAGGCATGGCCGAATGGCCAGCGCCCATGTGGTCACAAGACCGAATGATCAAAAGACTTAACAGTCAAAAGACTCTAATACAATAGTAAATTATCCTATTTATACTAGACTAGCTACTAGGGTTTATAGAAGTAAGTAATTGATGCATAAATCCACTTCCGGGGCCCACTTGGTGTGTGTTTGGGCTGAGCTTGATCTATCCAGGAGCTGAGGCTTATCTTGGAGTTGAACGCCAAGTTGTAACGTGTTTTGGGCATTCAACTCTGGTTCGTGACGTGTTTCTGGCGTTTGACTCCAGACAGCAACATGGAACTGGCGTTGAGCGCCAGTTTACGTCATCAAATCTCGAACAAAGTATAAACTATTATATATTGCTGGAAAGCTCTAGATGTCTACTTTCCAACGCCATTGTGAGTGCGCCATTTGGAGTTCTAAAGCTCCAGAAAATCCATTTCGAGTGCAGGGAGGTCAGATTCCAACAGCATCAGCAGTCCTTTGTCAGCCTCCTATCAGGGTAGTCCTTTGTCAGCCTTTTATCAGAGTTTTGCTCAGGTCCCTCAATTTCAGCCAGAAAATACCTAAAATTACAGAAAAACACACAAACTCATAGTAAAATCCAGAAATATGAATTTAGCATAAAAACTAATGAAAACATCCCTAAAAGTAACTAGATCATACTAAAAACTACCAAAAAACAATGCCAAAAAGCATATAAATTATCCGCTCATCACAACACCAAACTTAAATTGTTGCTTGTCCCGAAGTAACTGAAAATCAAATAGGATAAAAAGAAGAGAATATACTATAAATCCCAAAATATCAATGAATATTAATTCTAATTAGATGAGCGGGACTTGTAGCTTTTTGCTTCTGAACAGTTTTGGCATCTTACTTTTTCCGTTGAAGTTCAGAATGATTGGATTCTCTAGGAACTTAGAATTTCGAATAGTGTTATTGATTCTCCTAGTTAAGTATGTTGATTCTTGAACACAGCTACCTATGAGTCTTGGCCGTGGCCCTAAGCACTTTGTTTTCCAGTATTACCACCGGATACATAAATGCCACAGACACATGACTGGGTGAACCTTTTCAGATTGTGACTTAGCTTTGCTAAAGTCCCCAGTTAGAGGTGTCCAGAGTTCTTAAGCACACTCTTTTTGCTTTGGATCACGACTTTAACCATTCAGTCTCAAGCTTTTCACTTGGACCTACATGCCACAAGCACATGGTTAGGGACAACTCGAATTAGCCGCTTAGGCTTGGATTTTATTTCCTTGGCCCCTCCTATCTATTGATGCTCAAAGCCTTGGATCCTTTTTACCCTTGCCTTTTGGTTTTAAGGGCTATTGGCTTTTTCTGCTTGCTTTTTCTTTTTCTTTCTAAATTTTTTTTGCCACTTTTTTTTCTAGCCTTTGCTTTTTCACTGCTTTCTCTTGCTTCAAAAATCAATTTTATGATTTTTCAGATAATCAATAACATTTCTCTTTGTTCATCATTCTTTCAAGAGCCAACAATTTTAACATTCATAAACAACAAGATAAAAAATATGCACTATTCAAGCATTCATTCAGAAAACAAAAAGTATTGTCACCACATCAATCTAATTAAACTAAATTCAAGGATAAATTCAAAACTCATGTATTTCTTGTTCTTTTGAATTAAAACATTTTTCATTTAAGAGAGGTGAAGGATTAATGGAATTATTCATAACTCTAAGACATAGTTACTAACTACTAATGATCATGAAGTTGAGGCACAAAACATAGATGAACATATAACATAAAAACCGAACAGCAGAAAAATAAGAACAAGGAATGAATCCACCTTAGTGGCGTCTTCTTCTTGAAGGACCAACAATGTCCTTAAGCTCCTCTATGTCCCTTCCTTGCCTTTGTTGCTCCTCCCTCATTGCACTTTGGTCTTCTCTAATTTCATGGAGAATGATGGAGTGCTCTTGATGTTCCACCCTTAATTGTTCCACATTGTAACTCAAATCTTCTAGGGAAGTGTTGAGTTGTACCCAATAGTTGTTGGGAGAAAAGTGCATCCCTTGAGGCATCTCAGGGATTTCTTGATAATGAGCCTCCTCATACATCTCTTGAGATCCGTGGAGGGTCTCTCTTGTTTGCTCCATCCTCTTATTGGTGATGGGCTTATCCTCTTCAATGAGGATGTCTCCTTCTATGATAACTCCAGCTGAGTAACAAAGATGGCAAATAAGACGAGGAAAAGCTATCCTTGCCGTGGTGGAGGACTTTTCGTCTATTTTGTAGAATTCAAAAGAGATAACTTCATTAACTTCTACTTCCTCTCCAATCATGATGCTATGAACCATGATGGCCCGATCAACAGTAACTTCGGATCAATTGCTAGTAGGGATGATGGAGCGTTGGATGAACTCCAACCATCCTCTAGCTACAGGCTTGAGGTCCGGTCTTCTCAGTTAAACTGGCTTGCCTTTGGAGTCTCTTTTCCATTGAGCTCCTTCCATACATATGTCCATAAGGACTTGGTCCAACCTTTGATCAACGTTGACCCTTCTAGTGTAGGGGCATTCATCTCCTTGCATCATGGGCAAGTTGAATGCCAACCTCACATTTTCTGGACTAAAATCTAAGTATTTCCCCCGAACCATTGTAAGATAGTTCTTTGGATTCAGGTTCACACTTTGATCATGGTTCCTAGTGATCCATGCATTGGCATAGAACTCTTGAACCATTAAGATTTTGACTTGTTGAATGGGGTTGGTTAGAACTTCCCAACCTCTTCTTCGGATCTCATGTTGGATCTCCGGATACTCATTTTTCTTGAGCTTGAAAGGGACCTCAGGGATCACCTTCTTCTTTGCCACTACATCAAAGAAGTGGTCTTGATGGCTTTTAGAGATGAATCTTTCCATCTTCCATGACTCGAAGGTGGAAGCTTTTGTCTTCCCTTTTCCTTTCCTAGAGGATTCTCCGGCCTTAGGTGCCATTGATGGTAATGGAAAAACAAAAAGCTTATGCTTTTATCACACCAAACTTAAAATATTGCTCGCCCTCGAGCAAGAGAAGAAAGAAAAGAAGAAGAAAAAGAAGAAAATATAGAGGAGAGGGGGAGAGGTGTATTCGGCCAAGAGAGGTGTATTCGGCCAAGGTATAGAAGAGGGGGTTGTGTTGTGTGAAAAAGAAGTAGAATGGAGGGGTTTATATAGGGAGGGGAGGGAGGGTAGGTTCGGCCATTTAGGGTGGGTTTGTGTGGGAAAGATTTTTGAATTTTGAAGGTAGGTGGGGTTTATGGGGAAGAGTGGATGGATGTGAGTGGTGAAGGGGGTAATTGGGAAGGGAGATTGAGGTGATTGGTGAAGGGTTTTTGGGGAAGTGTGTTATAGGATTATTCGGAGGTAAGGTGGGAATATGTTATATGGGAATCCTGTGGGGTCCACAGATCCTGAGATGATCCTGTGGGGTGATGTGTGGAAAAGGATCCAACACAAAACTCACCGGCAAGTGTACCGGGTCGCATCAAGTAATAATAACTCACATGAGTGAGGTCGATCCCACAGGGATTGAAGGATTGAGCAATTTTAGTTTAGTGGTTGATTTAGTCAAGCGAATCAAGTTTTGGTTGAGTGGGTTGTATTTAACAGAAGATAAATTGCTTGAAATGTAAAGGGAGAGGGGAAATTGCAGTAAATTAAAGAACAAGAAAGTAAATGACTGAAACTTAAAGTGCAAGAAATGTAAATTGCAGTAACTTAAATGGCAAGAAATATAAATTGCTTGAATGTAAAAGGGAATTGAGGACTGGGATTGCAGAATCTAAACAAAGAGAAAGTAAATTGCACAAAGTTAATATAGCAGGAATTGAATTGGCAGCAATGAAAGCTTAAACAGAAAATTTAAGTAAAATGCAGCAAGGTTCACAGAAGAACCCAAGTAAATTGTGATCTCAGGACTC
>NW_026264949.1:89553-92026 GCF_000817695.3 Arachis duranensis | reverse complement strand
TGTGCCACGGTGCGTGCTTGGTGCTGCCAGGATCGTGCCTTGGTGCGCAGAATGCTGCCCTGTCCTCGCGGAGGGCAGGGCAGAAAAATTTGGTGCTGCCAGGATTGTGTTTGGTGCGCGCTGGTGCTGCCAGGGTCATGATTTGGTGCGCCAGATTCACTTCTTGAGGGAGTAAGTCCTTAGGGGTGTCTTAACACCTAGCACCTTGAACCAACTGGTTCGGGAGTGTTGGCTAAAAGCTTATCATAAAGAGTCACCCTCTTATAGAGCACATAGCCAAAAGAAGAATGTAACAAACCTTGGAAAGGAAGGAAGGATCAACAATTAAGAAGTCTCAAAGGATGCAATCAAGAGAGTGACCAATGACTTGATAAAGGCCTGAAACCTAGTAAAGGAAAGAACCTAAGCTGCTATGCATGAAACCCCATAAACTAGGAATTCTACTTCTATATTATCTTCTTGTTCTTTCATTTCATTCTTCCTATGTTTCAGTACTTGCTTAGGGACAAGCAAGCTTTAAATTTGGTGTTGTGATACCAGGGCATCTAGGCCAGTTTTATTGACCTTTTCTTTACTATTTTAAGGTAGTTTCATGCATTTTCTTGGTGAGTAAGGCAAGTTTTGGATGAAAATACACTTACACCTTGATTCGAGCAACTATTGTGAATTTCACATGATTTCATAAGGATTTTGCTAAAATTGAATGATAAATTGATGATGCATAATCTCATGACTTTGGCTGGAGCTTTGATGCACTTTATTTGCTTGATTTCAGGACAAAGGAAGCAAGGAAGAACCACGTTAGTGGTCATGTTAACTATGTTAATGAGAAAAGTGATCACCAATAACGCCCGCGAAGCCATCATAAGCCCACGTTAATTGCCATGTTAACTGATAAAAGAAAGCTCCAACATTAGTGGTAAACGTGAAAACCACTAACGTTCCAAGACTTGGCAATGAGCCACGTTAAGAGTCACGTTAACTTAGTTAACCTGAACTCTAATGTGGAAGAGAAGAACAATGCCAATGTTAGTGACACTCACCTTTGTCACTAACGTTGGATCATCTAGCATTGCCCACGTCAGTGGTCACGTTAAGACCACTAACATGAAAGTTAACGTGGAGTTGAAATTGATGAGCCAACATTAGTGACAATCACCTTTGTCACTAACGTTGGAAGATGGCATTCTCTACTACGTTAGTGGCCACGTTAACTTAGTTAACGTGAGCTCTAACGTGGAGAGTAGGGGCACTTGGAGCGTTAGTGACAAAGGTAAGTGTCACTAATGCTCTCAAAGGTGAGGCATACCCACGTTAAGAGCCATGTTAGTTACACTAACGTGAACTCTAATGTAGGGACAAAGGGCATATGGCAACGTTATTGGGAAAGGTGAGTCCCAATAACACTTGCGAAAGAGGTATAAGCCAACGTTATTGGGAAAAGTGAGTCCCAATAATGCTAGCAAGAATTTAGAAGGAAACGTTAGTGGTCACATTAGTGCCACTAACGTTGGAGTTAACGTGAGATATAAGAGGGTGAAACGTTAGTGGAAAAGGTGATTGCCACTAACGTTCTCGAACCTACAATGTTACTTAACATTAACTAAACTAATGCCCACGCCTAATACACACTTCTCTGCAAGCTGAGCCCACTAAAGATTGTAACTGTTTCAACTCAAGATCTAAGGCCCACATCCAAGACTTGAAGAACTCACTAGAAGATCAAGAGAAGTAGTATATATAGGAGTAGTTTTGAACTATAAAAGAGCTTTTGGCACTTTGGAGAACTACCCTCTGTATATTTACTTTTCTACACTTTTAGCATGGATTCCTTTCTGCCTTTTTTATTTTCTAGAGCTATGAACAACTAAACCATTTTCATTGGGTTAGGGAGCTCTGTTGTAATTTCATGGATCAATTATAGTTTTCATTCCTCTTCTTCTTTCTTCTCTTTTGATTTACTAGAAAGCTTTTGATCTTAATTCAATTGGTTAGTTGTCTTGGAAAAGAAACTCTCCATAATTGGATCTCCTCTTAGCCTTGGAAAAGGGATGAGGAGATCATGCTAGAAATACTTTCTCATGTTGGACCAAATTAGGGTCTGGGCAGATATAGTGACATGTAATCCTCCCAACACTTTGATTTGGAAATACATGTGGTATAATCAGTGACCATACTTCATCTTTTCCCATGAGCAATTAAATCAACTAATTGGGCAATTGTTCAAGCTTAGAGAGATTGGGTTGCCAAGGAATTGGAACCCAATCACTTAAGATTGCCAAGGAGATCAATAGATGCTTTGATTGAGAAAGAGATGAAAATAAATTTGATCCAGAGAATACAACATCTCCTGAGCCCAATGAATTCCCATTTCTAATCTTACCCATTCTCTTTACTTTCTGTCATTTATTTTCATGCTCATTCCCCCAAATCCCCATCTAAGATTCTGCACTTTATTTTCTGCTATTTACTT
>NW_026264949.1:80789-88649 GCF_000817695.3 Arachis duranensis | reverse complement strand
CACCCTACCTGATTTTGCTGCTCCTAATTCAGTTAGACTTTCAGGTGGTCCTTTAGCACTTTTTTCTCCTAAATCACATCAAAAAGAACATTAAATTCAAAAACCCTCAACTAACCAAATCTCCCTCAGCACATTACGAGGTAATTTCTAACCTTAGACTTGCTGGAAAGTCACATTTCTTGGCCCTCAAGTCAAGTTAAGCATGATTCCTAAGAAAGAACATCAAGAAAACACATATTTAAGCATGTTTCCTTGAAACCGAATCAAAAGAGAGATGGTGAAGCCAACTCACCTTGATTCCAGCCTTGATAAGTCATATGATCATGTGGAGAAAGAAGATAGGATCATTTTGGTCGGATTGGAATTTTGATTTGAGTTTTAGTTCAGCAGAAATCAAGCTTTGAAGATTTGGAACTAAGAACTTTTCTCTCTTTTTCTCTCTACCTATTTTCGGCCACAAAATGAAAATTAGCCAGCCTTGGAGGTTTTGGGGGTGTAGGGGGAGGGGTTTTGGGGGGTGTAGGGTGAGTTGTGATTGGTTGGTTTGGAGGTGGATTAAAATAATATTAAAATATCTCAGGTGTATAACTACTAAAACTAGATGTATCGGAACACTTGTGAAAACATGTCTAAAAATTATTTTATGAGCTACTAGCATAAATGACACTAGTAACATATTTATTATGAGATTAAAACATGTATAATGAGGCCTTAGCATTTCTAAAATCATCAAAGAGTGCTGGTGCTAAGCTGCACTAGTAAACTGTGAACCCGGTTAAACCGATTTTCTATTTTTAACTAAAACTGACCAGGTAACCTTATAATATCATTCAAGAAGCTTCTAATACTCATATAATGATGATATTACCCTATTATCTCTCTTACTCATATAATGATGATATTATCATATTATCTCTCTTTTCTCATGAATCAAGTCCGGTTCGTCAAATTGAGACTATTTACGAAAAAACTGAATAAAAACTCCTAACCGATACGGTTCAAAGACTAGGTTCTTCATTACTGCATTATTGAGCTTGCCTCAAAAAGGTTCTAGCTTAAAGATAACATAATGATAATGAGAATTGAGATACTTGATGATATATCAGAGGTTCTCCCCTTACTGATCCTTCGGAGTTCTCTGTACTTTCAGAAAATATACTCGAAAACTGGGGTTGTCACAGGTCACAACCCTTCTTTCAGTGCCTTTGTTAGTTACCTTCACTTCTTTGACATCAAGACTTGGTTGTTGTGTGATTGTTAGAGTATTCGTATCATCAAAAACCTCTTGAGTTGGTGGTTCAATGCATCCTTCTTCCATGTAGCTCTTTGCTTCACTTGATTTTGGACTCTCTTGATTGACTTCCTTATTTTCTTCTACATGATGTTCCATTGAGTCCTTTGGGAGTGAGTCTTTATGTTCCTCTGTCACCTCAATTAGTCTTTGTGGATGAGAAGTCCTAGGCTCACATACCTCCACAACCTCCTTCTCCATTGAAGTTTCACTTGATACAAGGACCTTTTTATCTTGTTCTTGCAAGTCTTCCTCCACACCCGCAGATTGGCCCTCATCCTCCTTGCTTGGAACTCCTAAATGCTTACTCGTTCACTCTAAGTTCTCATCCATCTTTTCGAAGAGGATTCCTCATTCTTTCTAGTATTGTTCTTTACTTTCCAAGAATTCTCTAGCTCTCTCCTAAGATTCTAAGGAACTTTGAAGGATATCCTCAACTGCTAGCTCAAGGGATGAAGGTTGAGAGAAATTTTATGGACATGGATGTGTTGAGGTGAAGTTATTTTGAGGAGTATGGAATGAGTTTTGTGAGTAATGAAATAAATTTAGTGGTTGATGAAATGAGTTGTATGGATCTTGGCAGGAACTTTGTGTTGAGGCATATTCAAATGATGAAGAATTTTCAAATGAGAAACTGGGAGGTGGGGTTGGTCAATTTTGCATGAATGAATTGAAGGTACTCTCAATTGATGATGGCTATTGATAAGTGGAGTATGAACTAGTAAATGCTCCTTGATTTTAATCCTCCCTCATACAACTTGAGTAATTGTCGAATTCATCACCATATGGATCATTTTGTGGTTCTGGGGGGCAATCTTATTTGAATTTATTGATAGAAAAATCAAGTGATGATGTCTCTTGATGAATAGAATGTGGAGCATTAAAATCTCTTTGGTTTTGACCCTCCCAGCCACAACATGAGTTGTTGTTAGATTCATCAAAATATGGTTCATCTTGTATCTTTGGGAGGTGTTCATACACTATCATTCCTTGTTGATACTCCCATCCATCATTAGCATGATGACATGAATAATTTTGTGGTGTTGGAAAATATCCCAGGAAATTGTCTTAATCATTTTGTGGCCCTAGAGCATACCCCCGCTGGGTGGATTACTCATAATCTATCATTTCTTGGTGATATTCCCAGCCACCATTAGGATAATGACTTAAATCATCATGTGGTGGTGGGCAATATCCCATATGATATGATTGATCAAAATGCGAAGTATACTCCATTTGAATTTTGTAAAACACAATCACCAAGAAAAATTGAAATTCCTTATGTAAGAGATAAATAGTCCTTAGTAAGGAAATAGCACAAACACCTTAGTAGAAAGAGAAAATAGAAAATTAAAAGAACTTCAATGACAAAAAAAGAAAAAAATGTCTAATCTAGGTAATCAACCACCGGTAGTTTGTTAATCACAATTAATCGCCGGTGTGCCGAGGGTTACCTGAAACTGTAGGTCGATCTCGGACGAGATCTTCTGTACTGGTCAGAGTTTGTTGTGTCCGATTTGTTGCACTTGATGGTGATGCTAATCCTTCGTCACCGGAGGGTGGTGGTACCTGCAAGGGACTCTGATGCCTAAGTTAGCAATGGTATTAAGCAGGTATTGAGTAGAATCAAAGTATGAGTTATACCTAGGTGCTCCAGTATATTTATAATGGTGTGGAGCGACCTTTCTTAGATAAGATAAGATAAGTTAGTTATCTTATCTTATCTTTATCTTCAAGCGAGGTTATCTTATCTTTAAAGGAACCGCCTTTATCTATATAGGCTTGGGCTGCCCTTGGATTTAGGTCATGTTCCTCTGTTTGGGCCCTTTATTGGGCTTTCCTCGTAGTTTGACCGAGCTCTTTGAGAAGATGTCAGATTGTCCTGACCTGAAGAGGACGGTCGCTTTGTCGGTAGAACATCCCGGGTTGGACAGCTTGACCCGGGATATGAACAGTGCCCCTGCTCGAGCTCGGTCTTCCTTTTGAGATCGAGTCTTTAGTCTTAGGACTTCGATCCTTCTCGGGTGAAGCCGAACTTAAGCATTTCATCGATTTTATCTTTGTAGAGTTCCTTTTTGAATGCGGAATGTTTCTTCTTTCGTTTTCTCCAAAAACGTGCTCTTTTGAGAATGCTTCTTCTTTCGTTTTCTCCAAAAACGTGCTCTTTTGTATTAGCGTCCTAGCCTTGGGAATGCACGAGGGTTTTTAATGCCCTCATTAATTGGTTTTTAATGCCCCGTTTCTCTTGTTTCTTCTATTTTGAACTTTACACCCATAAACGGTTTTTCCTCTTCTCTGTAACTTCCCCTTTTCTTTCTCACTTTTTTATTTTCGCCTGAAGTTTGCAGTTTTTGTTTTTCTTCCTGTGCACTTGTTTCGGCAATTATTCTGGGCTTTCCTTTGTTTGTGAGCGGGCGACTTCCTGACTCCGTTTCCTTCCTTCAATTTCATTGAGGCTTTCTGTTTTTCCCAGGTTGGTTCTTCTTTCCGTTCTTTTACTTCCTTCTTTATTTTATATTCCATTTTGGGAAAGTTTTGATCTTTTACTTTTGAAAGTTTGAATCTTTCTTTACTTGATTTCTGTCTGATCATTTCCACAATGTGCGCCATTTTAGGGCTTCCTTAATTTGTACGACCTTTCGTCATTTTTTGATAGTTGCTGCTCCTAGGGCATTGAGTTTTTGTTACTACTCCTGATTGTACTTTATGGTTTGAAACGAACTTGCTTGATTCTGAGAAAGATTGCATTTTTGATCATTTTCTACTTGGCATGCTTTGATGTTTGATAATTCCACTTGTTGATAGACTGTAGGGTGATGATGACGTTTATATGATTGTTTCGTATTTTGAAGTGTTGTGGTTTAAAGGAGGTTTTTTTCCGTTTGAGAGATGCCAGGATGTCAACTTGAAAATTTCTCCTGTCTCCTTATTCCTTTGCTGCCTCCAAAGGATGCCCCTGGATCTTTTGGCATAAGTTCTGGGGTTTCCTTTTGTTTGCTATGCCTGACTTTTCATTAATTTGCATGCTTTTATGTTCAGTTGTATCCATTTATGCCTGAGCTGCTCTTCGTTGACTTGTGATAAACCACTATTTTATGGTTTATCTTATGCTCAATTGAGTGGTTTTTATCAACTCTTTACTCACTTATTCATACAATTCGCATGTTTTATATTTTCTTTCTAATTTTGTGCTATGATTGAAAACATGCTTCTTTGGTCTTAATTTAGCTAATCTTAATCCTCTCTTATTACCATTCGATGTCTTGATCTGTGTGTTAAGTGTTTAAGGCTTTATAGGGCATAAATGAGTGAGAGATTGGGAAGGATGCTTAAAAAAATGGAAGGAACACAAGAAGTTGAAGAGATAACCAGCAAGAAGTGACGCGTACGCGTCGGTGACGCGATCGCGCGGAAGAAAGGAATCCGCAGTGATGCGGTCGCATGGCTCACGCGACCGCGCGGATTGGAAAAGCACAAGTGACGCGGAAGCGTGGACGACGCGAATGCGTGGCAGGGAAAAACGCAAATGACGCATCCGCATGGATGACGCGATCGCGTGACGTGCGTGATCTGTAGAATTACAAAGGTCGCTAGCAGAGATTCTGGGCCGCATTTCAACCCAGTTTTCGGCCCAGAAACACAGATTAAAGTCAGGGAACTTGCAGAGACTGAGGAGGCTTTTTCATAATTCACTTTCCATGATTTAGATTTAGTTTTGAGAGAGGTTCTCTCCTCTCTCTCTTTAGGATTAGGATTTAGTTTTAGGATTTTATTTGCTTCAAGGATTATCTTTTTACCAGGTTGAATGTTCTTTTGCTTGACAGTTATCTCTTATTTTCAGATACCATTAATGCTTGCTTGTATTAGTTATGTTGCCTACTTGGCTTATGAAATGATTTTCTTATTTAATGTTACTTGAGATATTTTAGTTCAATATTTCTCTTTTTATTCATGTTATTGATCATTCCCAATCTGAAGATATTCTTATTCCGATAGATTTAATTTCCTTCCCTTTTGGTCTTGGTTAAGAAATCAGTAACTCAGGAGTTATCTTAGCTCAACATAATTGATAACTGTTATCTTGCTAATTGAACTGAACTTCAATTATCCCAACCTTTTCTTAGGAAATAAATAGGATTCGAAGGTCTAACTAATTAGTCCCTTGACTTTCGTTTGCTTTAGCAAAGGTTAACTAAGTGGAATTAAGATTCAACTTTCATTATTATTAATAAGAATAGCTAAGTCTGGACTTCCAATTTCTCATACCTTGCCAAAAGTTTGCTTTACAGTATTTATTTATTTTAATTGTCATTTAAATTACTTGTCATACTTCTTCCTTAATTCCAAACCCCCAATTTTACCTTTTTCATAGCCAATAATAAGAACATACCTCCCTGCAATTCCTTGAGAAGACGACCCGAGTACTCGGTTATCAATTTCAAAAGGGGTTTGTTACTTGTGACAACCAAAACGTTTGTATGAAAGGACTTTTGTTGGTTTAGAAGCTATACCTGCAACGGGAATTTATTTTGAATTCTAGACCACGCAAAAGTTCTAACGTCAAAATGGCACCGTTGCCGGGGAATTGCAAACGTGTGCCTTATTATTGGTTATTGTAAATATTTTTCAAAAAAAAATCATATCTTTTTCAAAATCCTATCTTATCTTTTTCAAAATCTTATCTTTTTCAAAATATTCTCTTTTGTTAGTTTTTGTTTCTACTTTTTTTTTACTATTATGAATTCTCACCCCTCTGGCTTCAATTTTGATTCCAATGTTCTTGTTAGGAATAGACACTATAATGAGAACAAGAATATGCATCAAGGTCAAAGCAATCAAAGATGGACGGAGCCAAGAGGATCTGATCAACCTTTTAGGCAACAACACCTTCCAAGATATCATGGACGAAGACCATTCTGTAATGCATACCAAAATGATAGATATCCTCAGCATGACTTTGGACCACCGTACTCACAAGCCTCTTTCCACCAAATACCTCCATATGACCCTAATCCTTATCCACCACACCAACCACCCTACGAGCCATACTTAGAACCACCACCTCAATATTCACCATCTCCATATCCTTATCAAGATAAATCACCTTCCTACCATGAACCCTTTCTCCCAACAAATGAAACCTCCCATCCACCACAAACCCCCTTTGGAGAAAGCATTTACCGATCTAAACTCTACAAGCCCTCGCCACCCAAATCGGACCACTGAATACCATCAATATTCAACCTCAAGCTCCAATGCACTTCCATCTCAACCGCATAATAATCCACCCATCCTATCATCACATCCATGGAAGAGTACCCACATCTATCAATCCAAGAGCAAGATGATCCCAATTATGCTATTGATATGGAACAAGAGAGAGAGGATCGTCTGGAAGAATCCATACTTCATAAGGAGCTAGAGGAGGCACTAAACGTGAAGGTAGAAGAGACCCTTGAAGATGAAGGAGTACTTGAAGGGAGTTGTCATGGAAAGGTAATCGTCAAGGAGGAACAAGAGTCAAGGGATCATTTCAAGGAAACAGCAAATCAATTTCATGCAACACTTTATCAACTGGGGCAAGCAATAAATCAATTATCTTCCAGACGTTCAGACATCCAACAGACTCCCATGACCCCATATGGAGAATCCAATGAAGAACATAGCATGATGGAGACACTAGAGACTCCAGTGGATAATAAGGAGCAAGACTTTATACTGGAACAAGTAGAGAAAGCCATAATAGTTGCAGAGGAAGAACTGGTTGAAGATTTAGGAGATGCAGAACCTCCACGTGAACCTCAAGTCACAGAAACCTCTTCTAAGGAGTTTGAATTTGTTGTTCAGGAGGGTGTACAACCTCCAAGGCATATCATGGTTGAAAACTTCGAAGAGGTTGATCAAGAGATGGAGATTCAAGAAGAAAAAGCATAACCCCCCATACCCTTAGTGAATAATGAAGAAGAGATTGAAGTGGAAGAGAGCTACCAAGAGGAAGAGGTTGATATTGAAGAAGCTTGAAAAGAGGTGGTAGTTGTAAAAGAAGAACACAAAGGAGTGGAGCTTGCAAGTTCATTAAAAACCCCTCCCCCTAAGTTGCCATCATCCTTCACAACATTCAACTGGGTAAAATTCATATCCCTTAGCTTTCTAATCCCACTTGAATATGGGCTACTGGAGACGGATGGTCAACTTAGAGCTCTTTGTGACATTAAGCATAAGAGGGAGATGGTTCATGGTAGAAGTTGTCAAGCAAGGTTCAACATGGTTGTGTGCTCAAAATTTAAACACAAAGGTTGGTGTAAAGCTCAACTGAATGGGTCTAGGAAGTTGTTTGGACGCTTCAGTGAGAATTCTAAAGCTGAACTACCCAGATGGAATCATGATAATCAACTTGAAGACGGGTGAAGAAACAAGATTTGGGATCCTGGAGGATATTGGATTTGCAAACATTGGTGGAGATTCCTGGATCAGTACAAGCATAAGCCACCATGACAAGGAGCTCGCCAAATGTCCAACTTAAGGACTTTAACTAAAAGTGCTAGGTGGGAGACAACCCACCATGGTAT
>NW_026264949.1:79063-80569 GCF_000817695.3 Arachis duranensis | reverse complement strand
TTTGGGATCCCGGAGGCTATTGGAAGTACAAACATTGGTGGGGATTCCTGGATCAGTACAAGCACAAGCCACCATAACAGGAAGCTCATTAAATGTCCAACTTAAGGACTTTAACTAAAAGTGCTAGGTGGGAGACAACCCACCATGGTATAATCGTCCCTTTTCAGTTTTAATTCTAATATGTTTTGTTTGTTTTGAATTTTTTATTGAACCTGGAATCATGCATTGCATTCATATTAAGCATTGCACTCTGCATACTGCATAATAAAAAAAAACCATATGCGACGCGAGCGCGTCAATAATGCGTCCGCATCACCAGTGCGTTTTGAAGAAAGAATAATTGAACAGAGAGTCACGCGAGAGCGTGGCTGGAGGCGCGCCATTAGCATAATTCGACCCCACATGACCGCGTCGCTCACGCGACCGCGTCATGTGGAACTTTGGCCTCCCACGCAACCGCGTCACCCACGCGGCCGCGTGCCATGAAAATCGACGTCAAAAAGGTGCATGGCCGAAAGTTGTGCTAGAATTAGGCTGGATTCATGCTAGAAGCCCAAGCCATCCCATGCGAACGCATGCCCCACGCGACCGCGTCGTCTTTCAAAAATGGCCATCCGCGCGATCACGTCACCCAGGTGACCCCGTCACCCAGATTTTTGGCAAAATGCAATTCAAACAGAGAGTTGTGCGAATGCGAGGCTGCACTCGCGGCACTAGGACAAATCAAGTGACGCAATCGCGTGACCCACACGTCTGCGTCGCCTGACCTTATTGCGCACCACGCGGCCGCGTCACCCTCGCGACCGCGTCGCCAGCGTCGCACACCTTAACCTAATATGCCAAAATATTTTATCTTTCTTTCCCCAATCCTAATTTTTCCTCCCTCCTTTTCTTACTTACTTCTTCTTCCCTTCTTTCCCTTCTCATTTCTCTTATCTTTCATTTTCTTTTACTTAATTGCATACTTTCATTCATTGCATTATTTTCATTGGTGTTGGAATTTTATTTGGGTCATTGTTTTTTCTATATTTTTGTGGATTATTTGACAATTATATATTACTTTTTAAAGGGTTGCTTGCATGTCCTAGTTAATATTTTCAATAACATATTCACCATGCATGCTAAGTGTTTGTGAAAAAGCCCGTATGGCATTGTGCATTATTTTGAATTATTCTCTTCTATTCAATGCTTGCTTTCCACAAATTTCCGTTACTATTTTATTAATTAAATATAATTGTCAATACAAACGTTATTGTTAGTTTCTCACGACTAATAATACATCTAGGCTTTTGATGCTTGATCTATGCTACTCATGCCCTTGCCGGCATGCTAATAAACATCTTGCATCCAATACTCCCCATGCCTTGCTATATTTCCATTGATGAACTGATCACATGGAATCGCGACCATGTCTTTCATTCACTATTTTTTACTTGGCATGATTATCACTCGTACCGTCCTCCTCTTTGCTCCATCCCTTTGACTTCATGTCCCTTTCTCTTCTCC
>NW_026264949.1:74409-78808 GCF_000817695.3 Arachis duranensis | reverse complement strand
AAGATTCAATTTATAAGCTCACTTAACCATATATGTATCTTTACCCTTACCTTAACCCCATTACAACCCTGAAAAGACCTCATGATGTTGCATTGGTATATTAAATGTTGTTGATTGGTTAGGAGAAGAACAAAATTTAGGGAGCATGATTAGAGAAGGATAGAGTGATTACCCTATACACTGGAGAGATTAAAATATACATACATCATCAGTGAGGGTTCAATGCTTAAAATTCTATGTTCCCTGCTTTCATGAGCTACCTTCTTGCATCTTTATCTGTTCTTACTGTATGAGAATTGAATTAGTGGAGCTTGATTTGTAATTATTTTGAAGAGCTTATTTATTCTTGATCAAGTGGGCAAGAATCACATAGTTGCATTCACATGTATAGGTTGCATTACATTGCATGAGTTTTGCATGTTCCTACTCATTTATTTTATCTCCTTCAACTAAGCATGAGGACATGCTAATTTTTAAGTGTGGGGAGGTTGATAAACCATTATTTTATGGTTTACAATGTGTTTAATTGTGTGGTTTTATCATGGTCTTTACCCACTTATTCATATAATTAGCATGCATTTATATTTCCTTCCTAAAAATTATGTGCTTTGATTGAAAAATGCTTCTTTGGCCTTAAGTTCCCTATCTTTAATCCTCTCTTATTACCATTAGATGCCTTGATATGTGTGTTAAGTGTTTTCAGATATTATAGGGCATGAATGGCTCAGAGGATGGAAAGGAAGCATGCAAAAATGGAAGGAAAGCATAAAATGGAGTTTGTGAAGAAACTGGAGCGACGCGACCGCATGGACGACACGGCCGCATGCCAAGCGCGAAGAAGAAGCGACGCGGCCGCATGACTGACGCGACCGCGCGACAAGGAAAACTCTAATTGACGCAACCGCGTGACCCACGCGGACGCGGGACAGAGGCCACGCACCAAAAATTGCAGAAAATGCTCATTGCAGATTCTGAAGCCCTTTTTGGCCCAAATCCAAGTCCAGAAGGCATAGACCAGAGGTTATAAAGTGGGAGAATGAATCCATTCAGATTATGCTTTCATAATTCATAATTTTAGGATTAGATGTAGTTTTTAAAGAGAGAGGTTCTCTCCTCTCTCTTAGGATTTAGGATTAGGATTTCTATTAGGATTAGGATTGTTTCTTCACACCAGGTTCAATAATTTATGTTTCTCTTTTACTTTGATTTACTCTGATATTTTTATTTGTGTTTGATTGATGTTGCCCAATTGGTTGATGATATTGTCCATGTTAGAATTGACATTTTTATTTAATATAATTTGAGATTTTTCAGATTTATATGTTATGGATGCTTTGGCTCTATCCAAATTATATTCATTCAAGTAGGTTTTATTCCCTTTTGGCTTTGGTTGATTAATTGGTAACTCTTGAGTTATCAAACTCATTGTTGACTGAAAATTGGAATTCTTCAAGAATTGATTCGAGATCCAATAACTCTAACTTTTCCTAAGGAAAGACTGGGACTTGAGGATTCGAAATAATTCATTCACTTGACTTACCTTCATAGTTGATGTTAACAAAGTGGGAGAAAAATCCAATTCTCATCACAATTGGTAAGGATAACTAGGACAGGACTTCCAGTTCTCATACCTTGCCAAGAGTTTATTTTACAGTCAATTATTTATTTTACTTGTCATTCATCATAATTGTTCCTCATTCTTAAAACCCCCAATTTACAAACTCATAACCAATATAAGAACATACCTCCCTGCAATTCCTTGAGAAGACGACCCGAGGTTTAAATACTTCGGTTATCAATTTATTTAGGGGTTTGTTACTTGTGACAACCAAAACGTTTGCACGAAGGAATTTCTGTCGGTTTAGAATCTATATCTACAATGCGACTATTTTTATAAAATTCAAATTCCTGAGGTTTTATCAAGATTTTTCAGTTGCTTTGTCATGAATTAGGCATCAAACCTTCTCAGACTCTCTTTCTTTATCTTTTCGTTTCGGCCAAGCCTGGGGCATCTTCCAAAAATAATGCTTTTTGGGTTTCCTTTAGATCCGCCCAGAGACATAAAGTTTTTGCTATGTATGACGAGTCCTTTACGGACTTTAAGAACTATTTCATTAGAGTTCGAGCTGTTGAGGGGGCCCGCCCCTTTTTTCTTGATGAAAATGATGAGCCTGCTTTTCCTATGGAATGGCAAAAGAATGTGATTGTGTCTCATTATTCATGGGATATGCTTGACGGGGTTGAGCGAGCTTTTGTGGTTGTTCTAGATGACCTATAGGGGGAACCTCCTCACCTTGATACAAAAAGGTTTCTGGGGAACCCTTCCCTGGTCTGGACTACGTTGGGTATTGTCTGACTTGTTTTTTCCCTTCCTTTTTTAGCTTTACTTCTTCTAATTTTGCGATTGTAACCCTTTACTGTGGTTGATTCTATTTTTTCAGAGATGTCCAAAAATAATGACTCCATGAAGGCCTTCAAAAAGGCAAGGAAGGCTGCTACTGCTCAAAACATATCGGCCAAAGCGTTAGGAGAGGGATCTTCTCAGGTTCAGGTGAAGCCGTCCGTGCCGAGCTCACCTGTGCCGAGGAGGGTGATCCCTACTCCTCGGGTTCGTCTGGCTGACCCTCCCCAAACTTCAGCTGCTGCTTCTGGCACTCTTCCTTAAAAAAAGAAATAAACATCTGAGCCCTTTAACTTTGATGCCACTGATTTTGATGTCGTCAAGTTTGTTGACCAGCAAATTGCCCCCTACGAAGGTCTTTCAATGGATGATGTGTCCATTCTTCATCACCTGGAATTCATAACTAAAAGTTGTGTGAAGATGGCTCACATGGGTGCGGCTCTTTTTCGAACTGCTCAGGGTATTGATACGTAAAAATGAGAATTTACGTATAACCGGCAAGTATACCGGGTCGTATCAAGTAATAAGACTCACAAAGAGTGAATATCAATTTTAAAGGGGTTTGTTACTTGTGACAACCAAAACGTTTGCACGAAGGGATTTCTGTTGGTTTAGAATCTATATCCACAATGCAACTATTTTTATAAAATTCTTTACTAGCAAAAATCCTAACGTCAACTTGCCCGAGGTGTTTGATTAGTACTTCGAGTAGTTTTAGTAATCCATCTTTTTTTTATTGTATGACTAGTTGGCCATGTCTTCTCGCAAAAATATTGTAGAGGAGTCTTCTAAAGTTCCTGAGGGGATGTCCGACTTGTTGGACTCCCTTGTCTTAATATGTGTTTCTGTGGTGGATGCTGAGTTTTGTGTAGAGCTGAGAAAACATCATAGGGTTTGTGGTAGCGCTGCCCAGGAAAGGAATTATGAGCTTGTAGTGCCTGAATCTGACGAGAGGGTTTGCTTTCCGACTTCGATCGAGGGGGAGCGACCTTTCTTCTACGCCTATGAATATTTCTTCAGCCACTTGAACATTACTTTTCCTTTTACTGATTTTGAGACCGATTTGTTGTGGTCGTGTAACGTTGCCCCGTCCCAGCTCTATCCGAATTCCTGAGGTTTTATCAAGATTTTTCAGTTGCTTTGTCATGAATTAGGCATCAAACCTTCTCAGACTCTCTTTCTTTATCTTTTCGTTTCGGCCAAGCCTGGGGCATCTTCCAAAAATAATGCTTTTTGGGTTTCCTTTAGATCCGCCCAGAGACATAAAGTTTTTGCTATGTATGACGAGTCCTTTACGGACTTTAAGAACTATTTCATTAGAGTTCGAGCTGTTGAGGGGGCCCGCCCCTTTTTTCTTGATGAAAATGATGAGCCTGCTTTTCCTATGGAATGGCAAAAGAATGTGATTGTGTCTCATTATTCATGGGATATGCTTGACGGGGTTGAGCGAGCTTTTGTGGTTGTTCTAGATGACCTATAGGGGGAACCTCCTCACCTTGATACAAAAAGGTTTCTGGGGAACCCTTCCCTGGTCCGGACTACGTTGGGTATTGTCTGACTTGTTTTTTCCCTTCCTTTTTTAGCTTTACTTCTTCTAATTTTGCGATTGTAACCCTTTACTGTGGTTGATTCTGTTTTTTCAGAGATGTCCAAAAATAATGACTCCATGAAGGCCTTCAAAAAGGCAAGGAAGGCTGCTACTGCTCAAAACATATCGGCCAAAGCGTTAGGAGAGGGATCTTCTCAGGTTCAGGTGAAGCCGTCCGTGCCGAGCTCACCTGTGCCGAGGAGGGTGATCCCTACTCCTCGGGTTCGTCTGGCTGACCCTCCCCAAACTTCAGCTGCTGCTTCTGGCACTCTTCCTTAAAAAAAGAAATAAACATCTGAGCCCTTTAACTTTGATGCCACTGATTTTGATGTCGTCAAGTTTGTTGACCAGCAAATTGCCCCCTACGAAGGTCTTTCAATGGATGATGTGTCCATTCTTCATCACCTGGA
>NW_026264949.1:67912-73733 GCF_000817695.3 Arachis duranensis | reverse complement strand
TTTGTAAATGGTGTTTGCTGACTGTTGACACTCTTTTTGGTTGCTTGTTTAGCAACTTTATTTTCGAAAAAACAAAGTAGTTTCCAAGCTTTCGGGGTCGGTTTTGGTGGCCTTTAAAACTTGCTATTATTATAACTGGTAGTTTTTATTTCATGCCTGTCTGCACTTATCTTGATACCTTTTGGTTTTTTGGGGGTTTGGAACTTTTCGTTGTCTGACCTCTTTGGATTGGCTTGATTCCTTTGCCTGATGCTATTTCTAGCAATTCGTTTCGCTCGAACCTTGTTCAGGTCTTTGTTAGGAATTTCTTTGTATAACGATGAGATCGCCGATTTTGTTACATCGGTCTTGTCCAAGTTATTGTTAGTAATCCTCTTTTTTGGACCTTGTTCAGGTCTCTTTCAGGGATTGCTTTGTAGCTTTATGTTTTGGACTAACTTTGTCATGTCGGGCCCTTCTAAGTTATTTCTGTAATGCTCTTTCTTGGACCTTGTTCAAGCCTCTTTCAGCGATTACTTTTATAACTTTACGCTTTGGGCCGACTTTGTCATGTCGGGCCCTTCTGAGCTATTTATGTAATCCTCTTTCTTGCACCTTGTTCAGGTCTCTTTCAAGGATTACATTTATAACTTTTACGCTTTTAGGCCGACTTTATCATGTCAGGGCCTTCTAAGTTATTTTTGTAATCCTCTTTCTTGGACCTTGTTCAGGTCTCTTTCAGGGATTACTTTTATAACTTTTATGCTTTGGGCTGACTTTGTCATGTCGGGCCTTTTTGAGTTATTTTTATAATCCTCTTTCTTGGACCTTATCCCGGTTTCTTTCAGGGATTACTTTTATAACTTTTATGCTTTGCGCCAACTTTGTCATGTCGGGCCCTTCTGAGTTATTTTTGAAATCCTCTTTCTTGCACCTTGTTCAGTTCTCTTTCAGGGATTACTTTTACAACTTTTATGCTTTGGGCCGACTTTGTCATGTCGGGCCCTTCTGAGTTATTTTTGTAATCCTCTTTCTTTGACCTTGTTCAGTTCTCTTTCAGGGATTACTTTTATAACTTTTATGCTTTGGGCCGACTTTGTCATGTCGGGCCCTTCTGAGTTATAGTAATCCTCTTTTATAGGGCTGGCCAGACCTCTTTCCAGGGATTTACTAATAACTTTTGGTTATTGCGACTGATCCGACTTCTTTACGTCGGTCAGTCTTTAAGTTATTTTATAGCAATCCATCTTATTAGGACCTCGTCAGGTCCTTTCTATGGATCACTTTCTATAACTTCTTGCTTTATTCTGTTTTCATCTTTTGCCGATTTTGTAGAGATTGGGTTAAAATCTCGTTTGGTCGACCTTTTAAGGAATTTGGTTTTCATCTTTGGTCTTTACCGTGACCGCACAGTGAATTTGATTTTCACTTTCTGCCGATCTGTAGCTCTATAATCGGACGATGAATGTTTCAGATTAATGCGGCTTGAGCATTCGTAGAAGATCTAAAATAGGTTTTGTTCAAAAGAAAATGCAAATATATACATGGGGGAGTTTAATCCTCTAGTCGGGTGATTTGTAGGTCTTGGCTTGGCGCCTCATTAAAAAACCTTTTCAGGAAAAAGAGTGTGCCTTGTCCTAAGATCTTTTGTCATCCCTAACTATAGTACCTTCTTAGGTTGCAGGCGTGCCATGACCTAGGAAGCTCTCGTCCATCGGGTACGGACAGTCTGTAGTAGCCCTTTCCAAGTACTTCTATTACTCGGTAGGGTCCTTTCCAGTTTGCTGCCAGCTTTCCTTATCCAGGTTGAGTTGTTCCAATATCATTTTGGATTAGGATAAGGTCGTTCTCAGCTAAAACTCGTTGTATTACCTTTTGATTGTATCTCACAGCCATTTGTCATTTTAATGCCTCTTCCCTAATCCGAGCTATTTCTCGGACTTCCGAAAGTAGGTCGAGTTCTTCCCTTTGAAGTTGGGCGTTGGCTTCTTCACTATAGTGGATCACTCTAGGCAACCTTTCTTCGATCTCCACTGGTGATTCCTTTGTGGTGGAATGTGGCGTTGTTCGATATGCCCATAGGACTTGTGGGAGCTCCTCGGCCTAGGCTCCTTTTGCGTCCTGTAATCTCCGTTTTAGCCCGGCCAGTATGACTTTGTTGGCACCTTTGGCTTGTCCATTGGCTTGGGGATGTTCTACGGAAGTGAATTGTTGTTTTATATTCAGGTCGGCCGCTAGCTTTCTGAAGCCTGCATCTGTGAACTAGGTACCATTGTGTGCGGTGATGGAGTATGAAACCCCGAACCTTGTGACAATGTTCTAATATAGGAATTTTTGACTTCTTTGAGCAGTGGCATTAGCTAGGGGTTCTACCTCAATCCACTTTATGAAATAGTCTATCTCTACTATGAGGAATTTAACTTGTCCCGATCCTTGAGGGAAGGATCCAAGAAGATCGAGTCCCTATTTTGCGAATGGCCAAGGTGAGGACACGCTGATGAGCTTCTCTGGTAGAGTGATGTGAAAGTTGGCATGTTTCTGACATGATGGACATGTCTTTACGAACTCTGTGGCTTTCTTTTGTAGAGTTGGCCAATAAAACCCTACTCCGAGGTGATTGCCACAAATGTCACTGTGTACTTCTTCTAGAACTTCCTTTGTGTTAGAAGTTGGTACACACTTTAACAATGGTATTAAAATCCCTCTTCTATATAGAATGTTGTTTATGATAGTGTAGTATTGTGCGTCTCGTTTCAACCTCTGTGGGGAGCGCTTCTGTTTTGAGATGGTTAATTATAGAAATAATCCATCCTTGATCCTGACCTGTTATGGCTAGGATTTTTTCTTCTTCCGAGATTGATGGGTTCTGCAGAATTTCTTGGACGAGGCTTCTATTGTTGCCCCCTGGTTTGGTGCTGGCTAGTTTTGAGAGTGCATCAGCTCGGGCATTCTGTTCTCGAGGTTTGTGACGGATCTCATATTCTCTGAGTTGTCCGAGCTATTCCCTGGTTTTGTCCAAGTAATTTTTCATGGTGGGATCTTTGGCTTGGTAGCGTCCTGCTATTTGTGAAGTGACTATTTGTGAGTCGTTGAAGATGATAAGCTTTTGAGCTCCAACCTCGCTAGCCAGCTTCAAACCAGCTAGTAGTGCCTCATATTCCACTTGGTTGTTTGAGGTAGAAAACCCAAATTTGAGGTAGGGTTTGATTTGGGTTCCTTGGTAGCTTTCAATTATCACAATTGCACCGCTTTCCGTTTTATTTGAGGAACCATCCACGTAGAGATTCCATTCTGTGGGGATTTCTGGTGTGTCTATAAATTCTGCAGTGAAGTCGCCCAGGTATTGTGATTTGATGGCGGTCTGAGCTTCGTATTGAAGATCGAATTCGGACAACTCGACTGCCCATTGCAAGATTCTACCCACCAGGTCTGTTTTCTGTAAGATCCCTTTTATAGGCTGATTGGTCTGAACCCTAATAGTGTGGGCCTGGAAGTATGGATGAAGTCGTCGAGATGTTAGTTTGAGAGTGTAGGTAAACTTTTCTATTTTTTGATAGTTTATCTCGGATCCTTGTAATGCTTTACTGATGAAGTATACGGGTTGCTGCCCGCTGTCGTCTTCTTGGACTAGTGCTGAGGCTATTGCCCTACTTCCTACTGCGAGGTACAATATGAGCGATTCTCCTTCCTGTGGCCGAGTTAGGATAGGTGGCTGTCCCAGGAATCTTTTGAAATCTTGGAAGGCTTGCTCGCACTCTATTGTCCATTCAAACTTCTTTCCATTCCTTAGAGTGGCGTAGAAGGGGAGAGATCTTATTACCGATCCGACTAGAAATCTGGACAAAGCTGCCAACCTCCCGTTGAGTTGTTGTACCTCTTTGACACAAGTCAAACTCTTCATGTCGAGTGTGGCCCAACATTTATTCGGGTTTGCCTTGATTCCTCTCTGTGTGAGCATAAAACCCAAGAATTTGCCAGCTTCTACTACGAAGGTGCATTTTGCGGGATTGAGTCGCATGCCATGCCGCCTTATAGTGTCGAACACTTGGGTCAGGTTGGACAATAGCGTCTCTTTCTTTTGTGTCTTTGTTAGCATGTCGTCTACGTAGACTTCCATGATTTTTCCGATGTGATCCAAAAAGACCTTATTCATTAATCTATGATAAGTAGCTCCCGCATTTTTAAGACCGAAAGGCATGACGATGTAGCAGTAGTTTGCTTTTGGTGCTAAGAAGGAAGTATTTTCTTGGTCGGGTGGATGCATTCGGATTTAATTGTATCCCAAATATGCGTCCATAAACAAGAGGTATTTATATCCGGAGGAGGCATCGACCAGTGCGTCGATACTTGGGAGTGGATAAGGATCTTTTGGACAAGCTTTGTTGAGATCTGTGTAGTCGGTGCATATTCACCACTTCCCGTTTGATTTTTTCACTAAGATGACGTTAGCTAGCCATAGTGGGTGTTTCGAGGGTTACCTGAAACTGTAGGTCGATCTCAGATGAGATCTTCTATATTGGTCGGAGCTGTTGTGTCCGACTTGTTGGACTTGGTGATGGTGCTGTCTTTCATCCCCGGAGGGTGGGGGGTACCTGCAAGGGACTCCGATGCTTAAGTTAGCAACGGTATTAGGCAGGTATTTAGTAGAATCAGAGTATGAATTATACCTGGGTGCTCCAATGTATTTATAATGGTGTACAGTGACCTTCTTAGATAAGATAAGGTAGTTATCTTATTGACGAGGCAGAAATTGGCGGGTTAAGAAATTATTAATAGAAATGCATTGCAAATACAGTCATTAACCAACCAAAAATCCGCTTATCAATTTAGAAGGGTTGTCACAAAATTTAAATTAAAAAACTGGAAGTATGAGTCCCAGGTCGTATCCCAACGAGTTGCAGAGAGATGTGCTATTTCATCAATCGGTGTTTTCAAAAATGGTTTGAGTTGATAGACAGAAATTTAAGTTAGAGAATTTAATTAATTTTAAATAAAAACCTTGATTGGGAGTAGATTAGTTGGAAACCCTATTCTTGTTGAAGTACTCTTAAGATTAATTGATAATTGAAGGTTGCTCTGTTTAGTTATCCCTTACTAGGTAAGAGAGAGTTAAACAAGTTGGAATGTTGTTTCAATTCACAAGTCCCAATCCGCTCATTAAAAAGGATTTGTGTTAGTGACTAGAGGGCATTCCAACAATGAGCCCAATTACAATCTTTCCTTTAAGTACCCCAACTCAAGGGTTCCATTCAATCAACTCCCCATCATGTAAGGGAACTACTCGCTCATTGTGAATGTAGAACTCATAACATAGGAAAAGGAATTAAAAAGAGACATGATAAATAATAATGAAAAGGATTAATTAAAAATAAAAATAGTCTATTGGTGCACGAAATTGCAATCACACTTTTGCAATCCGCACAACTAACCAGCAAGTGCACTGGGTCGTCCAGGTAATACCTTACGTGAGTAAGGGAGGAATCCCACGGAGACTGTTGGCTTGAAGCAAGCTATGGTTATCTTATTAATCTTAGTCAGGATGCCAATAAGGTTATTTGGATTTAATTGTAAAAAGTGAAAGTGTTTGGAATAAGTAATTGTTACTCAATAATGGAGAATATGTTGGAGTTTTGGAGATGCTTTGTCCTTTGAATTCGTGTAACATAATGCTTTCTCACTTTCAAAAGTGCAAAGTTCCTTCCATGGCAAGCTGTATGTAGGGTGTCACCGTTGTCAATGGCTACTTCCCATCCTCTCAGTGAAAATGGTCACAGCACGGCTAATCATCTGTTGGTTCTCGATCATGTCGGAATAAGATCCATTGATCCTTTTGCGTCTGTCA
>NW_026264949.1:66334-67663 GCF_000817695.3 Arachis duranensis | reverse complement strand
TTCTTAGGCTTCATGCTGACTCAAAGGGGCATTGAAGCAAACCCGGACAAATGCCAAGCGATACTCAATATGAAGAGCCCGACGTGTGTCAAAGAAGTACAACAGCTGAATGGAAGGCTGGCCGCCCTATCAAGATTTTTGGCAGGATCAGCGATAAAATCATTACCTCTCTACTCACTCCTAAAGAAAGGGAAACCCTTCTCATGGACCCCGGAGTGCGAAAAAGCCTTTCAAGAGTTCAAGGAATTCCTCGGGCAGCCACCAGTCCTAACCCGACCTTTAAAAGAAGAAGAACTCGTACTATACCTCTCGGTTGGAAATCGAGCAGTCGCTTCAGCGTTAATACGAGAAAATGACCAAGGGCAACACCCCATATACTTTGTAAGCAAAGCACTACAGGGGGCCGAATTAAACTATCAGAAGATAGAAAAATTCGCCTACGCCCTAGTGTTCACAGCTCGGAGGCTCCGTCCCTACTTTCAAGCCCACACCATCAAAGTCCGGACAAACCAGCCCATGAGACACATCCTGCAAAAAACAGACCTGGCAGGACGAATACTACAATGGGCGGTGGAACTGTCCGAGTTCGACCTCCACTATGAAGCCCGGACTGCCATAAAATCTCAGTACCTAGCCGACTTCATCGCAGAATATACTGAGACCCCTGGAACCCCACTCTCGTGGAACCTGTATGTCGACGGGTCCTCAAACAAAACAGGAAGCGGAGCCGGGGTTATACTTGAAAGCGACCAAGGAACGCGGATAGAACTATCCCTAAAGTTCGAGTTCCAGGCTTCGAACAACCAGGCCGAATACGAGGCCCTACTAGCAGGTCTGAAGCTAGCCGAAGAGGTCGGAGCCCAGAGAATCACGATCTTCAGCGACTCCCAGGTCGTCACATCTCAAGTAAATGGAAGCTACCAGGCCAAAGACCCAACTATGAAAAAATACCTGGATCAAACACAGGCACAATTAGGCCACTTTTCAGAAATACAAATCCAGCACATACCTCGGGAACAAAACGCCCGGGCAGACGCCCTCTCAAAGCTTGCTAGCACCAAGCCCGGAGGCAACAACAGAAGTCTGCTCCAAGAAACCTTACAATCTCCCTCCGTGCTAAGAGAGGAAGAAATACTAAATATATCCAACCAACAACAAGGATGGATGACCCCCATACTCAACTACCTGAAGTCGGGAACTCTCCCCGCCGAAAGAAAAGAAGCTAAAAGGCTTACAAAGGACGCCCATAATTATACATTAATTCACGACGTATTATACAGAAGAGGATTTTCAAACCCCCTCCTTAGGTGCGTTCCGACCTCAGAAACA
>NW_026264949.1:65983-66234 GCF_000817695.3 Arachis duranensis | reverse complement strand
ACTAAAATCTAACTAAATCATACTAAAAACATACTAAAAACAATGCCAAAAAGCATACAAATTATCCGCTCATCACTGACCCACTTGTCCCTCCAAATTCCTATTGGAGGACCTTGTTTCAGTCATGAAACTTTGAGTGGTTTTGATTAGATCAGAGACCATGGTTGCTTAGTCAGAGGTATTCTGCTTAGAACTCTCTGTCTGTTGCTGAGAAGATGATGGAAAAGGCTTGCTATTGCTAAACCTGTTTC
>NW_026264949.1:60766-61809 GCF_000817695.3 Arachis duranensis | reverse complement strand
GCTGGCGTTGAACGCCCAAACCATGCTCAGTCCTGGCATTCAACGCTTGAAACAAGCAAGGAATTAGCGTTGAACGCCCAAAGGGAGCACAGTTCTGGCGTTCAGACGCCAGAAGCAGGTAAGGAGCTGGCGTCTATCACCAATCCAGCTTCCACCCCTGGCATTCAAATGCCAGTGGGGGATCAGACACATACTAGTACTGAAAATAACCCTTCTAAAAAGGCTTCTCAACCCACATCTGTAGGCAATAAACCTGCAGCAACTAAGGTTGAGGAATACAAAGCCAAAATGCCTTATCCTCAGAAACTCCGCCAAGCGGAACAGGATAAGCAATTTGCTCGCTTTGCAGACTATCTCAGGACTCTTGAAATAAAGATTTCATTTGCAGAGGGACTTGAGCAAATACCCTCTTATGATAAGTTCATGAAAGAGATCTTAAGTCATAAGAAGGATTGGAGGGAAACTGAAAGAGTTTGCCTCACTGAAGAATGCAGTGCAGTCATTCTGAAAAGCTTTCCTGAGAAGCTTAAAGATCCGAGAAGCTTTATGATACCATGCACATTAGAAGGTACTTGTACCAAGCAAGCTCTATGTGATCTTGGGGCAAGTATTAACCTAATACCTGTAGCTACTATCAAAAAACTTGGGTTGACTGATGAAGTTAAACCAACCCGGATATGTCTCCAACTTGCTGATGGCTCCATTAAATACCCATCAGGCGTGATTGAAGACATGATTGTCAAGGTTGGGCCATTTGACTTTCCCACTGACTTTGTGGAGCTGGAAATGGAGGAGCATAAGAGTGCAACTCTCATTCTGGGAAGACCTTTCCTAGCAACTGGCCGAACCCTCATTGATGTTCAAAAAGGGGGAAGTAACCCTGAGAGTCAACGAGGATGAGTTCAAATTGAATGTTGTCAAAGCCATGCGGCATCTAGACACCTAAAATGACTGCATGAGCGTTGATATTATTGACTCTCTGGTAAAAGAAGTCAATATGGTTGAGAGTCTCAAATCAGAGCTAGAAGATATCTTTAAAGATG
>NW_026264949.1:49656-60300 GCF_000817695.3 Arachis duranensis | reverse complement strand
CCCAGTACACTTGCTGGTTAGTTGTGCGAAGTTGTGTTTATGCCATGGTATTGAACACCAAGTTTTTGGGTTCATCACCGGGGATTAATTGATTTGTGAAAAGTAGTGATCACAATTTCGTGCACCAAACCTGCAACCTTTCAGAGGTGCATGCTCTCTATCTTATCTGATATGGTAGAGAAATTTCTAGAAGTCTTCATGGATGACTTCTCAGTATTTGGAGACTCACTCAACTCATGTCTTGACCATCTAGCACTTATTCTAAAGAGGTGCCAAGAGACTAACTTGGTTTTAAACTGGGAAAAATGTCACTTTATGGTGACTGAAGGAATTGTCCTTGGGCACAAAATTTCAAACAAGGGAATAGAGGTGGATCAAGCTAAGGTAGAGGTAATTGAAAAATTACCACCACCTGCCAATGTTAAGGCAATCAAAAGCTTTCTGGGCATGTAGGATTCTATAGGAGGTTTATAAAAGATTTTTCAAAAATTACCAAACCTCTGAATAATCTGCTAGCTGTTGACACGCCATTTATCTTTGATGTTGTTGGATTCTGACCTCCCTGCACTCGGAATGAATTTTTTGGAGCTACAAGAGTCCAATTGACGCGCTCTCAATTGATTGGCGCGCTCTCAATTGGGTTAGACAGTAGACATCCAGGGCTTTCCAGCAATATATAATAGTTCATACTTTGTGCGAAGATAGACGATGTAAACTGGCGTTCAACGGCAGTTCCATGTTGCAGTCTGGCATTCAGCGCCGGAAACAGGTTACAACCTGGCGTTCAACTCCAGAAACAGCCCAGGCACGTGAGAAGCTTAAGTTTACTCATTTTCTGTAAACCTAGGTTACTAGTTTAGTATTTAAACAACTTTTAGAGACTTATTTTGTATCTCATGACACTTTTAGATCTGAATTTTATACTCTTTGACGGCATGAGTCTCTAAACCCCATTGTTGGGGGTGAGGAGCTCTGCAGGTTCTCGATGAATCAATACAATTATTTCTGTTTTCCATTCAAACATGCTTGTTCCTATCTAAGATGTTCATTCGCGCTTCACTATGAAGAAGGTGATGATCCTTGACACTCATCATCTTCCTCAATCCATGAACATGTGCTTGACAACCACCTCCGTTCTAGATCAGATTGAATGAGCATCTCTTAGATTCCTTAATCAGAATCTTCGTGGTATAAGCCAGGATTGTTGGCAGCATTCATGATAATCCAGAAAGTCTAAACCTTGTCTGTGGTATTCCGAGTAGGATTCTGCACTTGCTGGTTAGTTGTGCGGATTGCAAAAGTGTGATTGCAATTTCGTGCACCAATAGACTATTTTTATTTTTAATTAATCCTTTTCATTATTATTTATCATGTCTCTTTTTAATTCCTTTTCCTATGTTATGAGTTCTACATTCACAATGAGCGAGTAGTTCCCTTACATGATGGGGAGTTGATTGAATGGAACCCTTGAGTTGGGGTACTTAAAGGAAAGATTGTAATTGGGCTCATTGTTGGAATGCCCTCTAGTCACTAACACAAATCCTTTTTAATGAGCGGATTGGGACTTGTGAATTGAAACAACATTCCAACTTGTTTAACTCTCTCTTACCTAGTAAGGGATAACTAAACAGAGCAACCTTCAATTATCAATTAATCTTAAGAGTACTTCAACAAGAATAGGGTTTCCAACTAATCTACTCCCAATCAAGGTTTTTATTTAAAATTAATTAAATTCTCTAACTTAAATTTCTGTCTATCAACTCAAACCATTTTTGAAAACACCGATTGATGAAATAGCACATCTCTCTGCAACTCGTTGGGATACGACCTGGGACTCATACTTCCAGTTTTTTAATTTAAATTTTGTGACAACCCTTCTAAATTGATAAGCGGATTTTTGGTTGGTTAATGACTGTATTTGCAATGCATTTCTATTAATAATTTCTTAACCCGCCAATTTCTGCCTCGTCAATAAGATAACTACCTTATCTTATCTAAGAAGGTCACTGTACACCATTATAAATACATTGGAGCACCCAGGTATAATTCATACTCTGATTCTACTAAATACCTGCCTAATACCGTTGCTAACTTAAGCATCGGAGTCCCTTGCAGGTACCCCCCACCCTCCGGGGATGAAAGACAGCACCATCACCAAGTCCAACAAGTCGGACACAACAGCTCCGACCAATATAGAAGATCTCATCTGAGATCGACCTACAGTTTCAGGTAACCCTCGAAACACCCACTATGGCTAGCTAACGTCATCTTAGTGAAAAAATCAAACGGGAAGTGGTGAATATGCACCGACTACACAGATCTCAACAAAGCTTGTCCAAAAGATCCTTATCCACTCCCAAGTATCGACGCACTGGTCGATGCCTCCTCCGGATATAAATACCTCTTGTTTATGGACGCATATTTGGGATACAATTAAATCCGAATGCATCCACCCGACCAAGAAAATACTTCCTTCTTAGCACCAAAAGCAAACTACTGCTACATCGTCATGCCTTTCGGTCTTAAAAATGCGGGAGCTACTTATCATAGATTAATGAATAAGGTCTTTTTGGATCACATCGGAAAAATCATGGAAGTCTACGTAGACGACATGCTAACAAAGACACAAAAGAAAGAGACGCTATTGTCCAACCTGACCCAAGTGTTCGACACTATAAGGCGGCATGGCATGCGACTCAATCCCGCAAAATGCACCTTCGTAGTAGAAGCTGGCAAATTCTTGGGTTTTATGCTCACACAGAGAGGAATCAAGGCAAACCCGAATAAATGTTGGGCCACACTCGACATGAAGAGTCTGACTTGTGTCAAAGAGGTACAACAACTCAACGGGAGGTTGGCAGCTTTGTCCAGATTTCTAGTCGGATCGGTAATAAGATCTCTCCCCTTCTACGCCACTCTAAGGAATGGAAAGAAGTTTGAATGGACAATAGAGTGCGAGCAAGCCTTCCAAGATTTCAAAAGATTCCTGGGACAGACACCTATCCTAACTCGGCCACAGGAAGGAGAATCGCTCATATTGTACCTCGCAGTAGGAAGTAGGGCAATAGCCTCAGCACTAGTCCAAGAAGACGACAGCGGGCAGCAACCCGTATACTTCATCAGTAAAGCATTACAAGGATCCGAGATAAACTATCAAAAAATAGAAAAGTTTACCTACACTCTCAAACTAACATCTCGACGACTTCATCCATACTTCCAGGCCCACACTATTAGGGTTCAGACCAATCAGCCTATAAAAGGGATCTTACAGAAAACAGACCTGGTGGGTAGAATCTTGCAATGGGCAGTCGAGTTGTCCGAATTCGATCTTCAATACGAAGCTCAGACCGCCATCAAATCACAATACCTGGGCGACTTCACTGCAGAATTTATAGACACACCAGAAATCCCCACAGAATGGAATCTCTACGTGGATGGTTCCTCAAATAAAACGGAAAGCGGTGCAATTGTGATAATTGAAAGCTACCAAGGAACCCAAATCAAACCCTACCTCAAATTTGGGTTTTCTACCTCAAACAACCAAGTGGAATATGAGGCACTACTAGCTGGTTTGAAGCTGGCTAGCGAGGTTGGAGCTCAAAAGCTTATCATCTTCAACGACTCACAAATAGTCACTTCACAAATAGCAGGAAGCTACCAAGCCAAAGATCCCACAATGAAAAATTACTTGGACAAAACCAGGGAATAGCTCGGACAACTCAGAGAATATGAGATCCGTCACAAACCTCGAGAACAGAATGCCCGAGCTGATGCACTCTCAAAACTAGCCAGCACCAAACCAGGGGGCAACAATAGAAGCCTCGTCCAAGAAATTCTGCAGAACCCATCAATCTCGGAAGAAGAAAAAATCCTAGCCATAACAGGTCAGGATCAAGGATGGATTATTTCTATAATTAACCATCTCAAAACAGAAGCGCTCCCCACAGAGGTTGAAACGAGACGCACAATACTACACTATCATAAACAACATTCTATATAGAAGAGGGATTTTAATACCATTGTTAAAGTGTGTACCAACTTCTAACACAAAGGAAGTTCTAGAAGAAGTACACAGTGACATTTGTGGCAATCACCTCGGAGTAGGGTTTTATTGGCCAACTCTACAAAAGAAAGCCACAGAGTTCATAAAGACATGTCCATCATGTCAGAAACATGCCAACTTTCACATCACTCCACCAGAGAAGCTCATCAGCGTGTCCTCACCTTGGCCATTCGCAAAATAGGGACTCGATCTTCTTGGATCCTTCCCTCAAGGATCGGGACAAGTTAAATTCCTCATAGTAGAGATAGACTATTTCATAAAGTGGATTGAGGTAGAACCCCTAGCTAATGCCACTGCTCAAAGAAGTCAAAAATTCCTATATTAGAACATTGTCACAAGGTTCGGGGTTTCATACTCCATCACCGCACACAATGGTACCTAGTTCACAGATGCAGGCTTCAAAAAGCTAGCGGCCGACCTGAATATAAAACAACAATTCACTTCCGTAGAACATCCCCAAGCCAATGGACAAGCCAAAGGTGCCAACAAAGTCATACTGGCCGGGCTAAAATGGAGATTACAGGACGCAAAAGGAGCCTAGGCCGAGGAGCTCCCACAAGTCCTATGGGCATATCGAACAACGCCACATTCCACCACAAAGGAATCACCCTTCCGATTAGCATACGGAATGGAGGCAATGATCCCAGTGGAGATCGAAGAAAGGTTGCCTAGAGTGATCCACTATAGTGAAGAAGCCAACGCCCAACTTTAAAGGGAAGAACTCGACCTACTTTCGGAAGTCCGAGAAAGAGCTCGGATTAGGGAAGAGGCATTAAAATGACAAATGGCTGTGAGATACAATCAAAAGGTAATACAACGAGTTTTAGCTGAGAACGACCTTATCCTAATCCAAAATGATATTGGAACAACTCAACCTGGATAAGGAAAGCTGGCAGCAAACTGGAAAGGACCCTACCGAGTAATAGAAGTACTTGGAAAGGGCTACTACAGACTGTCCGTACCCGATGGACGAGAGCTTCCTAGGTCATGGCACGCCTGCAACCTAAGAAGGTACTATAGTTAGGGATGACAAAAGATCTTAGGACAAGGCACACTCTTTTTCCTGAAAAGGTTTTTTAATGAGGCGCCAAGCCAAGACCTACAAATCACCCGACTAGAGGATTAAACTCCCCCATGTATATATTTGCATTTTCTTTTGAACAAAACCTATTTTAGATCTTCTACGAATGCTCAAGCCGCATTAATCTGAAACATTCATCGTCCGATTATAGAGCTACAGATCGGCAGAAAGTGAAAATCAAATTCACTGTGCGGTCACGGTAAAGACCAAAGATGAAAACCAAATTCCTTAAAAGGTCGACCAAACGAGATTTTAACCCAATCTCTACAAAATCGGCAAAAGATGAAAACAGAATAAAGCAAGAAGTTATAGAAAGTGATCCATAGAAAGGACCTGACGAGGTCCTAATAAGATGGATTGCTATAAAATAACTTAAAGACTGACCGACGTAAAGAAGTCGGATCAGTCGCAATAACCAAAAGTTATTAGTAAATCCCTGGAAAGAGGTCTGGCCAGCCCTATAAAAGAGGATTACTATAACTCAGAAGGGCCCGACATGACAAAGTCGGCCCAAAGCATAAAAGTTATAAAAGTAATCCCTGAAAGAGAACTGAACAAGGTCAAAGAAAGAGGATTACAAAAATAACTCAAAAGGGCCCGACATGACAAAGTCGGCCCAAAGCATAAAAGTTGTAAAAGTAATCCCTGAAAGAGACCTGAACAAGGTGCAAGAAAGAGGATTTCAAAAATAACTCAGAAGGGCCCGACATGACAAAGTTGGCGCAAAGCATAAAAGTTATAAAAGTAATCCCTGAAAGAAACCGGGATAAGGTCCAAGAAAGAGGATTATAAAAATAACTCAAAAAGGCCCGACATGACAAAGTCGGCCCAAAGCATAAAAGTTATAAAAGTAATCCCTGAAAGAGACCTGAACAAGGTCCAAGAAAGAGGATTACAAAAATAACTTAGAAGGCCCTGACATGATAAAGTCGGCCTAAAAGCGTAAAAGTTATAAATGTAATCCCTGAAAGAGACCTGAACAAGGTGCAAGAAAGAGGATTACATAAATAGCTCAGAAGGGCCCGACATGACAAAGTCGGCCCAAAGCGTAAAGTTATAAAAGTAATCGCTGAAAGAGGCCTGAACAAGGTCCAAGAAAGAGCATTACAGAAATAACTTAGAAGGGCCCGACATGACAAAGTCAGTCCAAAACATAAAGCTACAAAGTAATCCCTGAAAGAGACCTGAACAAGGTCCAAAAAAGAGGATTACTAACAATAACTTGGACAAGACCGATGTAACAAAATCGGCGATCTCATCGTTATACAAAGAAATTCCTAACAAAGACCTGAACAAGGTTCGAGCGAAACGAATTGCTAGAAATAGCATCACCAAAAGGTATCAAGATAAGTGCAGACAGGCATGAAATAAAAACTACCAGTTATAATAATAGCAAGTTTTAAAGGCCACCAAAACCGACCCCGAAAGCTTGGAAACTACTTTGTTTTTTCGAAAATAAAGTTGCTAAACAAGCAACCAAAAAGAGTGTCAACAGTCAGCAAACACCATTTACAAATAAAAAAGTTAAAAGCCCACAGACAGGGCCATACGCCAAATACATCGAGAATATCTATAGATGATCCAGAGGCTTCCTAGTAGCTGCATCAACATGGGGTGAATGAGGGAGAGTTTAGAGAGGCACAACATCCACTATCCCATCCTCTCGATTCAAGATTTGACAGTCAAGTTCTGACTTAATTCCGGCTGAAGGAGCTGAAGAAGTCGGCATAACAGAATTCTTGGCGGTGGGCACAGGAGGAGGCTCAGCATCATCATCATCAAGGTCGTCAGGGACAATCTTACCGTCGCTCACAACGTTATCAAGGCTAAAGGGGGTAAGGTCGAGCTCGGGTGCAAGAACCTGAACCTGTTCCTTTAAGTTCTCATAAGCAGCAGTCACGCTGCCCACAAGGTGACCCTGGAGCTCGGCATAATCATCTCGGGCAATCTCCAATTAACCCCTGAGACGCACCACTTCTCTGTAGGCCAAGACATAGCTCTCCTTGTGCTTCAGTACAGTGTCTTCGACCAACTTCACAGAAGCCGCCAAAGCCACAGAACTAACCTTTTCTCCCTCTAATTCTTTCTCCAACTTCGCCAACTTTACCTCCAACTCCTCCTTCGAACCTTTATCCTATCAAACTCCGACTTAGCCTCCATCATAAAAGATTTTGTAGCATGAACCGGGATACCCTGAGCAGTTCGAAAAAGAGCCGCACCCATGTGAGCCATCTTCACACAACTTTTAGTTATGAATTCCAGGTGATGAAGAATGGACACATCATCCATTGAAAGACCTTCGTAGGGGGCAATCTGCTGGTCAACAAACTTGACGACATCAAAATCAGTGGCATCAAAGTTAAAGGGCTCAGATGTTTATTTCTTTTTTGAAGGAAGAGTGCCAGAAGCAGCAGCTGAAGTTTGGGGAGGGTCAGCCAGACGAACCCGAGGAGTAGGGATCACCCTCCTCGGCACAGGTGAGCTCGGCACGGACGGCTTCACCTGAACCTGAGAAGATCCCTCTCATAACGCTTTGGCCGATATGTTTTGAGCAGTAGCAGCCTTCCTTGCCTTTTTGAAGGCCTTCATGGAGTCATTATTTTTGGACATCTCTGAAAAAACAGAATCAACCACAGTAAAGGGTTACAATCGCAAAATTAGAAGAAGTAAAGCTAAAAAAGGAAGGGAAAAAACAAGTCAGACAATACCCAACGTAGTCCGGACCAGGGAAGGGTTCCCCAGAAACCTTTTTGTATCAAGGTGAGGAGGTTCCCCCTATAGGTCATCTAGAACAACCACAAAAGCTCGCTCAACCCCGTCAAGCATATCCCATGAATAATGAGACACAGTCACATTCTTTTGCCATTCCATAGGAAAAGCAGGCTCATCATTTTCATCAAGAAAAAAGGGGCGGGCCCCCTCAACAGCTCGAACTCTAATGAAATAGTTCTTAAAGTCCGTAAAGGACTCGTCATACATAGCAAAAACTTTATGTCTCTGGGCGGATCTAAAGGAAACCCAAGAAGCATTCTTTTTGGAAGAAGCCCCAGGCTTGGCCGAAACGAAAAGATAAAGAAAGAGAGTCTGAGAAGGTTTGATGCCTAATTCATGACAAAGCAACTGAAAAATCTTGATAAAACCTCAGGAATTCGGATAGAGCTGGGACGGGGCAACGTTACACGACCACAACAAATCGGTCTCAAAATCAGTAAAAGGAAAAGTAATGTTCAAGTGGCTGAAGAAATATTCATAGGCGTAGAAGAAAGGTCGCTCCCCCTCGATCGAAGTCGGAAAGCAAACCCTCTCGTCAGATTCAGGCACTACAAGCTCATAATTCCTTTCCTGGGCAGCGCTACCACAAACCCTATGATGTTTTCTCAGCTCTACACAAAACTCAGCATCCACCACAGAAACACATATTAAGACAAGGGAGTCCAACAAGTCGGACATCCCCTCAGGAACTTTAGAAGACTCCTCTACAATATTTTTGCGAGAAGACATGGCCAACTAGTCATACAATAAAAAAAAGATGGATTACTAAAACTACTCGAAGTACTAATCAAACACCTCGGGCAAGTTGACGTTAGGATTTTTGCTAGTAAAGAATTTTATAAAAATAGTTGCGTTGTGGATATAGATTCTAAACCAACAGAAATCCCTTCGTGCAAACGTTTTGGTTGTCACAAGTAACAAACCCCTTTAAAATTGATAACCGAGTATTTAAATCTTGGGTCGTCTTCTCAAGGAATTGCAGGGAGGTATGTTCTTATATTGGTTATGAGTTTGTAAATTGGGGGTTTTAAGAATGAGGAACAATTATGATGAATGACAAGTAAAATAAATAATTGACTGTAAAATAAACTCTTGGCAAGGTATGAGAACTGGAAGTCCTGTCCTAGTTATCCTTACCAATTGTGATGAGAATTGGATTTTTCTCCCACTTTGTTAACATCAACTATGAAGGTAAGTCAAGTGAATGAATTATTTCAAATCCTCAAGTCCCAGTCTTTCCTTAGGAAAAGTTAGAGTTATTGGATCTCGAATCAATTCTTGAAGAATTCCAATTTTCAGTCAACAATGAGTTTGATAACTCAAGAGTTACCAATTAATCAACCAAAGCCAAAAGGGAATAAAACCTACTTGAATGAATATAATATGGATAGAGCCAAAGCATCCATAACATATAAATCTGAAAAATCTCAAATTATATTAAATAAAAATGTCAATTCTAACATGGACAATATCATCAACCAATTGGGCAACATCAATCAAACAAAAATAAAAATATCAGAGTAAATCAAAGTAAAAGAGAAACATAAATTATTGAACCTGGTGTGAAGAAACAATCCTAATCCTAATAGAAATCCTAATCCTAAATCCTAAGAGAGAGGAGAGAACCTCTCTCTTTAAAAACTACATCTAATCCTAAAATTATGAATTATGAAAGCATAATCTGAATGGATTCATTCTCCCACTTTATAACCTCTGGTCTATGCCTTCTGGACTTGGATTTGGGCCAAAAAGGGCTTCAGAATCTGCAATGAGCATTTTCTGCAATTTTTGGTGCGTGGCCTCTGTCCTGCGTCCGCGTGGGTCACGCGGTTGCGTCAATTAGAGTTTTCCTTGTCGCGCGGTCGCGTCAGTCATGCGGCCGCGTCGCTTCTTCTTCGCGCTTGGCATGCGGCCGTGTCGTCCATGCGGTCGCGTCGCTCCAGTTTCTTCACAAACTCCATTTTTGCATGCTTCCTTTCCATCCTCTGAGCCATTCATGCCCTATAATATCTGAAAACACTTAACACACATATCAAGGCATCTAATGGTAATAAGAGAGGATTAAAGATAGGGAACTTAAGGCCAAAGAAGCATTTTTCAATCAAAGCACATAAGTTTTAGGAAGGAAATATAAATGCATGCTAATTATATGAATAAGTGGGTAAAGACCATGATAAAACCACACAATTAAACACATTGTAAACCATAAAATAATGGTTTATCAACCTCCCCACACTTAAAAATTAGCATGTCCTCATGCTTAGTTGAAGGAGATAAAATAAATGAGTAGGAACATGCAAAACTCATGCAATGTAATGCAACCTATACATGTGAATGCAACTATGTGATTCTTGCCCACTTGATCAAGAATAAATAAGCTCTTCAAAATAATTACAAATCAAGCTCCACTAATTCAATTCTCATACAGTAAGAACAGATAAAGATGCAAGAAGGTAGCTCATGAAAGCAGGGAACATAGAATTTTAAGCATTGAACCCTCACTGATGATGTATGTATCTTCTAATCTCTCCAGTGTATAGGGTAATCACTCTATCCTTCTCTAATCATGCTCCCTAAATTTTGTTCTTCTCCTAACCAATCAAAAACATTTAATATACCAATACAACATCATGAGGTCTTTTCAGGGTTGTAATGGGGCCAAGGTAAAGGTAAGGATACATATATGGTTAAGTGAGCTTATAAATTGAATCTTTAATTAACTCAAACT
>NW_026264949.1:48654-49209 GCF_000817695.3 Arachis duranensis | reverse complement strand
AATGCATATGATTAAGGTTTTGAATGCATAAACATGTTCTTAACATTTTTCATATTTTCACACAAAGTCTAACATACTCAATTCCCAAACCAAACGTTTCCAAACACACTTTTCCCCATACTTAATTCATGAGCACTCTCACTAGTCTAAGCTAATCAAGGATTCAAATGAAGGACATTATTGTTTTCCTCTTAGAGTTAGTGATGAGCTAAAGTAAAGAACAAGGGGTAAAATAAGCTCAACATAGGTTTGCAAAGGATAATAAAAGGTAAGGCCATATGGGTATGTAGGCTCAGTGAAACAAGGCCTCAATCATATAAGTGCATGCATACATCAAATAATGGAAATATAGAATTAAGCAAAACAAAGATCACAATTTTAGAGAGAGAAACACACACCAAAAATAAAATATTGGTTGATAAAATGCAACCAATCAAATAGGCTTAAAATCTCGCTGGTTTTGTGTGTTCGAGCTCTAAGCTATGTTCCAAAATAATATTTCTTCAAACAAGTTTTTCAAAAAGTTTTATTCAAATTAGTGAAATACTATAAAAA
>NW_026264949.1:26156-48527 GCF_000817695.3 Arachis duranensis | reverse complement strand
ACAATTAACAAATTGAAATTGGTGTTGAGAAGGGACTAACTAACCCGTAGAGATCGGTATTGACCTCTCCACACTTAAAGATTGCACCGTCCTCGGTGCATGCTGAGATGTGCAGGTGGATGAGGGTTGTAGTTCCTCAGCTAGTGCTCTTTTGTGTTCCTTTCCTTGCCGGTGGTTTGGGGGTAGCTTTCTCTCTTTACCCTTCTTGTTGGCCATTCTGAAAGAGGAAAAAGGAAAGTAACAAGTAAAGCTAGGGGATCCAGCAAGGAAGAGAGCGAGAAATATGGTAATCAATGCATAGTAAAGAAGAATGATGTTAACACATGGTCATGACTTCATGTGAAAAGTCATCAATGGAAATATAGTAAGTGCATGTGATGACAGTTAAATGCAACATGTTTATTGGCATGCTTGCAAAGGCATGAGTAGCATAGATCAAGCATTCAATGTCCAAGTTAGATTACCAAGTCTTTCAAACTAACAATCATGTTTGTAATAACAATTATATTTAATTAATAAAATATAAAAAGGATTTTGTGAAAAGCAAGCATTAATAGTAATAGATTAAAAGAAATCTTAAAAATAGTGCACAATGTCATACGGGCATTTTCACAAACACATAGTATGCATGGTAAATAAGCTATTTGAAAGTATTAAATTGAACATGCAAGCATCCCTTTAAAAAGTAATATATAATTATCAAATAATCCACAAAAATATAGAAAAAAAATAATGACCCAAATAAATTCCAACACCAATGAAAATAATGCAATGAATGAAAGTATGCAATTAAGTAAAAGAAAATGAAAGATAAGAGAAATGAGGGAAAGAATGGAAGAAGAAGTAAGTAAGAAAAGGAGGGAGGAAAAATTAGGATTGGGGAAAGAAAGATAAAATATTTTGGCATATTAGGTTAAGGTGTGCGACGCTTGTGACGCGGCCGCGTGGTGCGCAATAAGGTCAGGCGACGCAGACGTGTGGGTCACGCGATTGCGTCACTTGATTTGTCCTAGTGCCGCGAGTGCAGCCTCGCATTCGCACAACTCTCTGTTTGAATTGCATTTTGCCAAAAATCTGGGTGACGGGGTCACCTGGGTGACGTGATCGCGCGGATGGCCATTTTTGAAAGACGACGCGGTCGCGTGGGGCATGCGTTCGCATGGGATGGCTTGGGCTTCTAGCATGAATCCAGCCTAATTCTAGCACAACTTTCGGCCATGCACCTTTTTGACGTCGATTTTCATGGCACGCGGCCGCGTGGGTGACGCGGTTGCGTGGGAGGCCAAAGTTCCACATGACGCGGTCGCGTGAGCGACGCGGTCATGTGGGGTCGAATTATGCTAATGGCGCGCCTCCAGCCACGCTCTCGCGTGACTCTCTGTTCAATTATTCTTTCTTCAAAACGCACTGGTGATGCGGACGCGTTATTGACGCGCTCGCGTCGCATATGGTTTTTTTTTATTATGCAGTATGCAGAGTGCAATGCTTAATATGAATGCTATGCATGATTCCAGGTTCAATAAAAAATTCAAAACAAACAAAACATATTAGAATTAAAACTGAAAAGGGACGATTATACCATGGTGGGTTGTCTCCCACCTAGCACTTTTAGTTAAAGTCCTTAAGTTGGACATTTGGCGAGCTCCTTGTCATGGTGGCTTATGCTTGTACTGATCCAGGAATCTCCACCAATGTTTGCAAATCCAATATCCTCCAGGATCCCAAATCTTGTTTCTTCACCCGTCTTCAAGTTGATTATCATGATTCCATCTGGGTAGTTCAGCTTTAGAATTCTCACTGAAGCGTCCAAACAACTTCCTAGACCCATTCAGTTGAGCTTTACACCAACCTTTGTGTTTAAATTTTGAGCACACAACCATGTTGAACCTTGCTTGACAACTTCTACCATGAACCATCTCCCTCTTATGCTTAATGTCACAAAGAGCTCTAAGTTGACCATCCGTCTCCAGTAGCCCATATTCAAGTGGGATTAGAAAGCTAAGGGATATGAATTTTACCCACTTGAATGTTGTGAAGGATGATGGCAACTTAGGGGGAGGGGTTTTTAATGAACTTGCAAGCTCCACTCCTTTGTGTTCTTCTTTTACAACTACCACCTCTTTGCAAGCTTCTTCAATATCAACCTCTTCCTCTTGGTAGCTCTCTTCCACTTCAATCTCTTCTTCATTATTCACTAAGGGTATGGGGGGTTATGCTTTTTCTTCTTGAATCTCCATCTCTTGATCAACCTCTTCGAAGTTTTCAACCATGATATGCCTTGGAGGTTGTACACCCTCCTGAACAACAAATTCAAACTCCTTAGAAGAGGTTTCTGTGACTTGAGGTTCACGTGGAGGTTCTGCATCTCCTAAATCTTCAACCAGTTCTTCCTCTGCAACTATTATGGCTTTCTCTACTTGTTCCAGTATAAAGTCTTGCTCCTTATTATCCACTGGAGTCTCTAGTGTCTCCATCATGCTATGTTCTTCATTGGATTCTCCATATGGGGTCATGGGAGTCTGTTGGATGTCTGAACGTCTGGAAGATAATTGATTTATTGCTTGCCCCAGTTGATAAAGTGTTGCATGAAATTGATTTGCTGTTTCCTTGAAATGATCCCTTGACTCTTGTTCCTCCTTGACGATTACCTTTCCATGACAACTCCCTTCAAGTACTCCTTCATCTTCAAGGGTCTCTTCTACCTTCACGTTTAGTGCCTCCTCTAGCTCCTTATGAAGTATGGATTCTTCCAGACGATCCTCTCTCTCTTGTTCCATATCAATAGCATAATTGGGATCATCTTGCTCTTGGATTGATAGATGTGGGTACTCTTCCATGGATGTGATGATAGGATGGGTGGATTATTATGCGGTTGAGATGGAAGTGCATTGGAGCTTGAGGTTGAATATTGATGGTATTCAGTGGTCCGATTTGGGTGGCGAGGGCTTGTAGAGTTTAGATCGGTAAATGCTTTCTCCAAAGGGGGTTTGTGGTGGATGGGAGGTTTCATTTGTTGGGAGAAAGGGTTCATGGTAGGAAGGTGATTTATCTTGATAAGGATATGGAGATGGTGAATATTGAGGTGGTGGTTCTAAGTATGGCTCGTAGGGTGGTTGGTGTGGTGGATAAGGATTAGGGTCATATGGAGGTATTTGGTGGAAAGAGGCTTGTGAGTACGGTGGTCCAAAGTCATGTTGAGGATATCTATCATTTTGGTATGCATTACAGAATGGTCTTCGTCCATGATATCTTGGAAGGTGTTGTTGCCTAAAGGGTTGATCAGATCCTCTTGGCTCCGTCCATCTTTGATTGCTTTGACCTTGATGCATATTCTTGTTCTCATTATAGTGTCTATTCCTAACAAGAACATTGGAATCAAAATTGAAGCCAGAGGGGTGAGAATTCATAATAGTAAAAAAAAGTAGAAACAAAAACTAACAAAAGAGAATATTTTGAAAAAGATAAGATTTTGAAAAAGATAAGATAGGATTTTGAAAAAGATATGATTTTTTTTTGAAAAATATTTACAATAACCAATAATAAGGCACACGTTTGCAATTCCCCGGCAACGGCGCCATTTTGACGTTAGAACTTTTGCGTGGTCTAGAATTCAAAATAAATTCCCGTTGCAGGTATAGCTTCTAAACCAACAAAAGTCCTTTCATACAAACGTTTTGGTTGTCACAAGTAACAAACCCCTTTTGAAATTGATAACCGAGTACTCGGGTCGTCTTCTCAAGGAATTACAGGGAGGTATGTTCTTATTATTGGCTATGAAAAAGGTAAAATTGGGGGTTTGGAATTAAGGAAGAAGTATGACAAGTAATTTAAATGACAATTAAAATAAATAAATACTGTAAAGCAAACTTTTGGCATGGTATGAGAAATTGGAAGTCCAGACTTAGCTATTCTTATTAATAATAATGAAAGTTGAATCTTAATTCCACTTAGTTAACCTTTGCTAAAGCAAACGAAAGTCAAGGGACTAATTAGTTAGACCTTCGAATCCTATTTATTTCCTAAGAAAAGGTTGGGATAATTGAAGTTCAGTTCAATTAGCAAGATAACAGTTATCAATTATGTTGAGCTAAGATAACTCCTGCGTTACTGATTTCTTAACCAAGACCAAAAGGGAAGGAAATTAAATCTACCGGAATAAGAATATCTTCAGATTGGGAATGATCAATAACATGAATAAAAAGAGAAATATTGAACTAAAATATCTCAAGTAACATTAAATAAGAAAATCATAACATGAATGTAGCATAAGCCAAGTAGGCAACATAACTAATACAAGCAAGCATTAATGGTATCTGAAAATAAGAGATAACTGTCAAGCAAAAGAACATTCAACCTGGTAAAAAGATAATCCTTGAAGCAAATAAAATCCTAAAACTAAATCCTAATCCTAAAGAGAGAGAGGAGAGAACCTCTCTCAAAACTAAATCTAAATCATGGAAAATGAATTATGAAAAGCCTCCTCAGTCTCTGCAAGTTCCCTGACTTTAATCTGTGTTTCTGGGCCGAAAACTGGGTTGAAATGCGGCCCAGAATCTCTGCTAGCGACCTTTGTAATTCTACAGATCACGCACGTCACGCGATCGCATCATCTATGCGGACGCGTCATTTGCATTTTTCCCTGCCACGCATTCGCGTCGTCCACGCTTCCGCATCACTTGTGCTTTTCCAATCTGCGCGGTCGCGTGAGCCATGCGACCGCATCACTGCGGATTCCTTTCTTCCGCGCGATCGCGTCACCGACGCGTACGCGTCACTTCTTGCTGGTTATCTCTTCAACTTCTTGTGTTCCTTCCATTTTTTTAAGCATCCTTCCCAATCTCTCACTCATTTATGCCCTATAAAGCCTTAAACACTTAACACACAGATCAAGACATCGAATGGTAATAAGAGAGGATTAAGATTAGCTAAATTAAGACCAAAGAAGCATGTTTTCAATCATAGCACAAAATTAGAAAAAAAATGTAAAACATGCGAATTATATGAATAAGTGTGAGAATAATGGATAAAATCCACTCAATTCAATACAAAATAAACCATAAAATAGTTTTCAAGTTGACATCCTGGCATCTCTCAAACGGAAAAAAACCTCCTTTAAACCACAACACTTCAAAATACGAAACAATAATATAAACGTCATCATCACCCTACAGTCTATCAACAAGTGGAATTATCAAACATCAAAGCATGTCAAGTAGAAAATGATCAAAAATGCAATCTTTCTCAGAATCAAGCAAGTTCATTTCAAACCATAAAGTACAATCAGGAGTAGTAACAAAAACTCAATGCCCTAGGAGCAGCAACTATCAAAAAATGACGAAAGGTCGTACAAATTAAGGAAGCCCTAAAATGGCGCACATTGTGGAAATGATCAGACAGAAATCAAGCAAAGAAAGATTCAAACTTTCAAAAGTAAAAGATCAAAACTTTCCCAAAATGGAATATAAAATAAAGAAGGAAGTAAAAGAATGGAAAGAAGAACCAACCTGGGAAAAACAGAAAGCCTCAATGAAATTGAAGGAAGGAAACGGAGTCAGGAAGTCGCCCGCTCACAAACAAAAGAAAGCCCAGAATAATTGCCGAAACAAGTGCACAGGAAGAAAAACAAAAACTGCAAACTTCAGGCGAAAATAAAAAAGTGAGAAAGAAAAGGGGAAGTTACAGAGAAGAGGAAAAACCGTTTCTGGGTGTAAAGTTCAAAATAGAAGAAACAAGAGAAACGGGGCATTAAAAACCAATTAATGAGGGCATTAAAAACCCTCGTGCATTCCCAAGGCTAGGACGCTAATACAAAAGAGCACGTTTTTGGAGAAAACGAAAGAAGAAACATTCCGCATTCAAAAAGGAACTCTACAAAGATAAAATCGATGAAATGCTTAAGTTCGGCTTCACCCGAGAAGGATCGAAGTCCTAAGACTAAAGACTCGATCTCAAAAGGAAGACCGAGCTCGAGCAGGGGCACTGTTCATATCCCGGGTCAAGCTGTCCAACCCGGGATGTTCTACCGACAAAGCGACCGTCCTCTTCAGGTCAGGACAATCCGACCTCTTCTCAAAGAGCTCGGTCAAACTACGAGGAAAGCCCAATAAAGGGCCCAAACAGAGGAACATGACCTAAATCCAAGGGCAGCCCAAGCCTATATAGATAAAGGCGGTTCCTTTAAAGATAAGATAACCTCGCTTGAAGATAAAGATAAGATAAGATAACTAACTTATCTTATCTTATCTAAGAAAGGTCGCTCCACACCATTATAAATATACTGGAGCACCTAGGTATAACTCATACTTTGATTCTACTCAATACCTGCTTAATACCATTGCTAACTTAGGCATCAGAGTCCCTTGCAGGTACCACCACCCTCCGGTGACGAAGGATTAGCATCACCATCAAGTGCAACAAATCGGACACAACAAACTCTGACCAGTACAGAAGATCTCGTCCGAGATCGACCTACAGTTTCAGGTAACCCTCGGCACACCGGCGATTAATTGTGATTAACAAACTACCGGTGGTTGATTACCTAGATTAGACATTTTTTTCTTTTTTTGTCATTGAAGTTCTTTTAATTTTCTATTTTCTCTTTCTACTAAGGTGTTTGTGCTATTTCCTTACTAAGGACTATTTATCTCTTACATAAGGAATTTCAATTTTTCTTGGTGATTGTGTTTTACAAAATTCAAATAGAGTATACTTCGCATTTTGATCAATCATATCATATGGGATATTGCCCACCACCACAAGATGATTTAAGTCATTATCCTAATGGTGGCTGGGAATATCACCAAGAAATGATAGATTATGAGTAATCCACCCAGCGGGGGTATGCTCTAGGGCCACAAAATGATTAAGACAATTTCCTGGGATATTTTCCAACACCACAAAATTATTCATGTCATCATGCTAATGATGGATGGGAGTATCAACAAGGAATGATAGTGTATGAACACCTCCCAAAGATACAAGATGAACCATATTTTGATGAATCTAACAACAACTCATGTTGTGGCTGGGAGGGTCAAAACCAAAGAGATTTTAATGCTCCACATTCTATTCATCAAGAGACATCATCACTTGATTTTGCTATCAATAAATTCAAATAAGATTGCCCCCCAGAACCACAAAATGATCCATATGGTGATGAATTCGACAATTACTCAAGTTGTATGAGGGAGGATTAAAATCAAGGAGCATTTACTAGTTCATACTCCACTTATCAATAGCCATCATCAATTGAGAGTACCTTCAATTCATTCATGCAAAATTGACCAACCCCACCTCCCAGTTTCTCATTTGAAAATTCTTCATCATTTGAATATGCCTCAACACAAAGTTCCTGCCAAGATCCATACAACTCATTTCATCAACCACTAAATTTATTTCATTACTCACAAAACTCATTCCATACTCCTCAAAATAACTTCACCTCAACACATCCATGTCCATAAAATTTCTCTCAACCTTCATCCCTTGAGCTAGCAGTTGAGGATATCCTTCAAAGTTCCTTAGAATCTTAGGAGAGAGCTAGAGAATTCTTGGAAAGTAAAGAACAATACTAGAAAGAATAAGGAATCCTCTTCGAAAAGATGGATGAGAACTTAGAGTGAACGAGTAAGCATTTAGGAGTTCCAAGCAAGGAGGATGAGGGCCAATCTGCGGGTGTGGAGGAAGACTTGCAAGAACAAGATAAAAAGGTCCTTGTATCAAGTGAAACTTCAATGGAGAAGGAGGTTGTGGAGGTATGTGAGCCTAGGACTTCTCATCCACAAAGGCTAATTGAGGTGACAGAGGAACATAAAGACTCACTCCCAAAGGACTCAATGGAACATCATGTAGAAGAAAATAAGGAAGTCAATCAAGAGAGTCCACAATCAAGTGAAGCAAAGAGCTACATGGAAGAAGGATGCATTGAACCACCAACTCAAGAGGTTTTTGATGATACGAATACTCTAACAATCACACAACAACCAAGTCTTGATGTCAAAGAAGTGAAGGTAACTAACAAAGGCACTGAAAGAAGGGTTGTGACCTGTAACAACCCCAGTTTTCGAGTATATTTTCTGAAAGTACAGAGAACTCCGAAGGATCAGTAAGGGGAGAACCTCTGATATATCATCAAGTATCTCAATTTTCATTATCATTATGTTATCTTTAAGCTAGAACCTTTTTGAGGCAAGCTCAATAATGCAGTAATGAAGAACCTAGTCTTTGAACCGTATCGGTTAGGAGTTTTTATTCAGTTTTTTCGTAAATAGTCTCAATTTGACGAACCGGACTTGATTCATGAGAAAAGAGAGATAATATGATAATATCATCATTATATGAGTATTAGAAGCTTCTTGAATGATATTATAAGGTTACCTGGTCAGTTTTAGTTAAAAATAGAAAATCGGTTTAACCGGGTTCACAGTTTACTAGTGCAGCTTAGCACCAGCACTCTTTGATGATTTTAGAAATGCTAAGGCCTCATTATACATGTTTAATCTCATAATAAATATGTTACTAGTGTCATTTATGCTAGTAGCTCAGAAAATAATTTTTAGACATGTTTTCACAAGTGTTCCGATACATCTAGTTTTAGTAGTTATACACCTGAGATATTTTAATATTATTTTAATCCACCTCCAAACCAACCAATCACAACTCACCCTACACCCCCCAAAACCCCCAAGGCTGGCTCATTTTCACTTTGTGGCCGAAAATAGGAAGAGAGAAAAAGAGAGAAAAGTTCTTAGTTCCAAATCTTCAAAGCTTGATTTCTGCTGAACTAAAACTCAAATCAAAATTCCAATCCGACCAAAATGATCTATCTTCTTTCTCCACATGATCATATGACTTATCAAGGCTGGAATCAAGGTGAGTTGGCTTCACCATCTCTCTTTTGATTCGGTTTCAAGGAAACATGCTTAAATATGTGTTTTCTTGATGTTCTTTCTTAGGAATCATGGTTAACTTGACTTGAGGGCCAAGAAACGTGAGTTTCCAGCAAGTCTAAGGTTAGAAATCACTTCCTAACAAACTGAGTAAGATTTGGCTAGTTGAGGGTTTTTGGAGTTAAAGTTGTTCTTGATGTGATTTAGGAGGAAAGGTGCTAAAGGACCACCTGAAAGTCTAACTGAATTAGGGGTAGCAAAACCAGGTAGGGTGTAACGAAATTAAACTTGATTATGTGTGTTTGAGTTGTGTGAATGTTGTATGACTTGGCTGTGCTAAAAATTGGTTGCATATATGATTGATTCTTGGTGAAAATTTGGTGAAATTTTGATGAAATTTGAGGAAATTCAAGCTTTGAGTTCATGTTCTTGGAGCAGCTGGAAAACGAAAACCATAGGCCCTAAATTGGGGTTCAATTTGTGTTAAATTCATGTAGAAAAGATGGGGTTTTAGTGGCTGCTAATTTATTTTGAATTATGGTAAAAATTGGTTGCTGAAAAGACTGAAAAACGGGTAAAAATAGAGAAAGAATATGAAGAATTTATGAAGAATATGAAGAACACTTTGAGTGTGATGAAGAACAATGAAGAACAGGCTTTAGATCCTTAAAAGGGCAAGGAAGTAAAATTTTGAGTGTTTAAGGGGTTATTTTGTAATTTCTATAAGTTAGGGTGGTTAAAGTATAAATATTAAAAGTTACGGGTGGTAAAAAGAGAATTTTTAAAGGTTAAAGGTTAAAGTGAGGTAATTTTCAAAAATTTAATAATAAAATAATAAATAATAATAAAATATTAAATAATAATATTTAATTAAAAATAATATTTTAATAAAAATAATAAAATAATGCGGGAAAGGCAGTTTTCTATAAAAGCTTTAGAAAGACAACTTTAAGTGTAGAATCTCATAATTACCTTCATAAAACACTTAGGGAGTGGTAAGAATATATTAGTGAGGCAAAGATAAAAGAAAGACAAAAAGTTGAAGGAAAGATAAAAATCGAAGAAAAGACTGTAAAGTTTTAATGACAGAAAAACAGACAGAGACTAGTGAACAAACTAGGGCAACCTAGTTAGTCCTTGAATTGCGACTAGGGTTAGGTATAATATGAAAAGTTAAAATGTTTCAGTCTAGACTTAATGAATCTATACTTTGGACAGGCTAATGATGCATGAAAACTTGTCTCTCAACAAATTTCCCTTCGGCAAGTATATCGAATTATCGTCAAGTAAAAACTCACAATAGAGTGAGGTCGAATCCCACAAGGATTGATTGGTCAAGCAACTTTAGTTGGAAGAATATGCTAGTTGGGCTAAACAGAATTTAGTTTGGGAACTTGCAAAAATTTAAATGATGGGAAAGTAAATAGCAGAAATTAAAGTGCAGAATCTTAAATGGGGATTGGGGGTAATGAACATTGAAATGAATGACAAAAACTAAAGAGAATGGGTAAGACCAGAAATGGGAAATTCATTAGGCTCAAGAGATGTTGTATTCTCTGGATCAAATTTATTTTCATCTCTTTCTCAATCAAAGCATCTATTGATCTCCTTGGCAATCTTAAGTGATTGGGTTCCAATTCCTTGGCAACCCAATCTCTCTAAGCTTGAACAATTGCCCAATTCCTTGATTTAATTGCTCATGGGAAGAGATGAAGTGTGGTCACTGATTATACCACATGTATTTTCAAATCAAAGTGTTGGGAGGATTACATGTCACTATATCTGCCCAGACCCTAATTTGGTCCAACATGAGAAAGCATTTCTAGCATGATCTCCTCATCCCTTTTCCAAGGCTAAGAGGATATCCAATTTTGGAGAGTTTCTTTTCCAAGACAACTAACCAATTGAATTAAGATCAAAAGCTTTCTAGTAAATCAAAAGAGAAGAAAGAAGAAGAGGAATGAAAACTATAATTGATCCATGAAATTACAACAGAGCTCCCTAACCCAATGAAAATGGTTTAGTTGTTCATAGCTCTAGAAAATAAAAAAGGCAGAACGGAATCCATGCTAAAAGTGTAGAAAAGTAAATATACAGAGGGTAGTTCTCCAAAGTGCCAAAAGCTCTTTTATAGTTCAAAACTACTCCTATATATACTACTTCTCTTGATCTTCTAGTGAGTTCTTCAAGTCTTGGATGTGGGCCTTAGATCTTGAGTTGAAGCAGTTACAACCTTTAGTGGTCTCAGCTTGTAGAAAAGTATGAATTAGGCATAGGCGTTAGTGAAGTTAACGTTAAGTGAAGTTAATGTTAAGTAACATTGTAGGTTCGAGAACGTTAGTGGCAATCACCTTTTCCACTAACGTTTCACCCTCATATATCTCACGTTAACTCCAACGTTAGTGGCACTAATGTGACCACTAACGTTTCCTTCTAAATTCTTGCTAGCATTATTGGGACTCACTTTTCCCAATAACGTTGGCTTATACCTCTTTCGCAAGCGTTATTGGGACTTACCTTTCCCAATAACGTTGCCATATGCCCTTTGTCCCTACGTTAGAGTTCACGTTAGTGTAACTAACATGGCTCTTAACGTGGGTATGCCTCACCTTTGAGAGCATTAGTGACACTTACCTTTGTCACTAACGCTCCAAGTGCCCCTACTCTCCACGTTAGAGCTCACGTTAACTAAGTTAACGTGGCCACTAACGTAGTAGAGAATGCCATCTTCCAACGTTAGTGACAAAGGTGATTGTCACTAATGTTGGCTCATCAATTTCAACTCCACGTTAACTTTCATGTTAGTGGTCTTAACGTGACCACTGACGTGGGCAATGCTAGATGATCCAACGTTAGTGACAAAGGTGAGTGTCACTAACATTGGCATTGTTCTTCTCTTCCACGTTAGAGTTCAGGTTAACTAAGTTAACGTGACTCTTAACGTGGCTCATTGCCAAGTCTTGGAACGTTAGTGGTTTTCACGTTTACCACTAATGTTGGAGCTTTCTTTTGTGTCCACGTTAACTACCACGTTAACTTAGTTAACGTGGGAATTAACGTGGGTTTATGATGGCTTCGCGGGCATTATTGGTGATCACTTTTCTCCTTAACGTTGCAAGCTACAGATGCCCTGGCATCACAACACCAAATTTAAAGCTTGCTTGTCCCTAAGCAAGTACTGAAACATAGGAAGAATGAAATGAAAGAACAAGAAGATAATATAGAAGTAGAATTCCTAGTTTATGGGGTTTCATGCATAGCAGCTTAGGTTCTTTCCTTTACTAGGTTTCAGGCCTTTATCAAGTCCTTGGTCACTCTCTTGATTGCATCCTTTGAGACTTCTTAATTGTTGATCCTTCCTTCCTTTCCAAGGTTTGTTACATTCTTCTTTTGGCTTTGTGCTCTATAAAAGGGTGACTCTTTATGATAAGCTTTTAGCCAACACTCCCGAACCAGTTGGTTCAAGGTGCTAGGTGTTAAGACACCCCTAAGGACTTACTCCCTCAAGTCTCTTTCCTTCATACATACACACCACATGCACATGGTTTGTTATTTTTCTTTCTTGAGACCTTGGTGTCCAACACCTCTTTGGGTTACTAAGTGTTCTGTAGCAAAGGTCACTCTTGATAGTGGACTTTTAGCTGATAATCCCGGATTAGTTAATCCAAGTTACCAAGTGATGAGGCACCCCTAAGAGCTTATTCATCCAAGCATATCCCTTGCACATGAACACCACAGACACATGCCTCAATCTTAAAACCCTTGGTTCCTAGCATTGTTTCTTATTGTGTTTCTTTTCCTTTTTATTTTTATTGCTCTTTCTCTTTTCTTACTGGGATCTTATTATTTAGCTAGTCTCATATGACGTGTTTCAAGCATAGGACTTATGATAGATAGCTACTTTCTTTCCTTGTTTGGTGAACCAACTTAGCTTACTAATCACCCTACCACAAACATTCAGAATTCACTTCACAAACTAACTCCCCTCATGTTCTTTTCATAGAATTTTCTTTTTGATTAACTTAAAGGACAAGCATATAAGTAAGAAAGGTGGAAGTGAACACCAGAGGTATTAAGCTCAGTAAACATAAACCTAAGCAATGAAAAAACTTAAATGCAGAATTGAAAATCCTAAGCTACCATGGAAGCATGTTCTATTTTCCACCACCTGAAATGATCATGTTCCTTTGTCTTGGGATCCTCTTTGATTGCTTGAGTCCATATTCCCTTTGCGCTTTCCTATAAGCTTTTTCCAGAAATCAGCATCCTCCATTTTCTTCTTTAACGCTTCCTTGCTGTTTCACCTTTCCCTCTTCTTGCTCTGTTAAGTCCTTGTGAACTGCCTCATAACTTGGGATGGCAGGGTGCAAGTTATGCATATGCCCAGTCATATAGTTTAACTTGGCCTGAGTGTTTATGCTAAATTCTTCTCGATGCAGTTGCCTTCCTTCATTGAGCACACTGAATTCATTGAATGCTTTCAACTGAGCCATCTGGCGTTGGTTAAGTTCTTGGAGGCGTTTATCTTGGCTTTTTTGCCTTTCGGACACTTGATTTATGGCTTGGGTGAGCTGGGAGTAGTGCTCCTGTTGCAACTCCATTTGCTGTTTCTGCCACTCTCTTTGTTGATCCATCCAACTAGAGAGTAGTTCTTCTTGACGATCCATCCTTTGAGATTGAACATGTAGTTGTTGCTCTTGTCCCTCCATATACCTTCTTCCCAGATCTTCAATGGCTTCTTGAATGTGGAACAAATTTATGTTGGTAGGATCATATTGCCCTTCTTGCCGATATCCTGTTTGTTGGGGTTCTTCTTTGTTGTTGAGCAGGTGTCACATAATTTATGCGTTGGAATGTGACTAACCTCCCCGGATTTATCCATTGTGGATTGTTGTCTTTGAACACCACCTTGGCTTTCATGCATAGTCTCAGGATGGTGCTGGGATACTAAAGTCTAGCACCCGGATCATTCTTCTTGGTTGAATCCTGGATTCCTTCAGCTATGATTTCGTGCACATTGATGCTTCCACCCTTCACTAGGCAATGTACCATGGTGGCTTGAGCAATATTGACTTCAGAATTATTTGTGGCTGGAAGGATAGACCTCCTCACTAGCTCGAACCATCCCTTGGCTTCTGGGATAAGGTCTCCTCTCCTAATGAACCTCGGTCTCTTGTCCGAGTACCTTTCCCAATCAGACCCAATGACACACATATCATTCACAATCTCTTCAAGCTCATCTTCCCCGGGGGCATTACTTATCCTTACCTGATGGCTAAGCTCATCAAAATGTGGTGATTTCAGTTGAAGAGTCCTTGTTATAGCATTGGGGCTGAAGTCCACCTCTGTTCCTCTTACATAACTTTTGAAAGTGGGTGCCCTAGTGCTGTCTTCTCTGACCGCATTTGCATAGAACTCTTTGATGAGGTTTGCATTTATCTTTGCCTCTGGGTTGGTGAGCTTTTGCCAGCCTCTCTGTGCAATCTTCTCCTTGATCTTAGGGCATTCATCCTCATTAAACTGGAATGTCAATTCTGGCAAGATTTTTTTGTTTTTGATCCGTTCATATTGAAGCTCATAGAAGGCAGTCTTGAATCTCATACCATCGGAGGGAGGCTATTCCATGGGTTCCTTCCTTCTTCTCCTTTGAGAGCTGGATGAAGCCATGCAAGATGGTTGATATGTTAGTTACCCACAAGATGGCTAGGAGGGTGTATGTAAAATTTTCGTGAATGATGAAGTGTGTGTGTCCGAGAGAATGAGGGAAGAGGAATGATAGTATGAAGTGTGTACGGAGAGGTTGTGCGAAGGGGTTTATATAGGGCAATGGTAAATGATTGAAGGGTGTGGATTTATGGTATTGTTTGATGGTGGACGGTTGGGGTTTGGTATTGAATGAGCACAATGATCACCTCTTTTATGAGGGTCTTGGTTCGGTCTCCAAAGCTATACAACTCCCAATGTTGCATGGCAACACTTCCAAGGATATTCCCCTTGAAGACAAGTGTGAGATTTCCTTGGTATAGTGGCTGAATCTCCCTTCCTTAATTATCCTATCAAGTATCATCAAGGTCCTTTTTGATTCCCTATACACAAAAAAGAAAGGAATGCAAATAGTTAATTGAAATTTTTGGTGGGAAAACTTAAGGTGTGAAGTAGCTAAAAAAAATCTTTTTCTTTTGATTTTAAATGACTAAATGCTTTCCATGAATGCAAATCAATCAACCACTAAATTTCCCATGCATGCAACATTGGTACACCAAACTTGTTTATGATCACATGGTGCAACAAGTTTGGGGAATGATTTTACCTCATAAAGTGTGTTCAAACCCCACTTGGTGTGTTTTGAACACCAAATTTATCATGTACTATACGCTGCATGTAAAGGGGTCTTATATTGGTCGTCAAAATTGATTTAAAAATCCATGAAATTTGCCTTATTACTATTATTAGAGATTAAAGGAAGAGGGTATAGAACATGGGCTGCCTCCCATGAAGCGCTTCTTTAGCGTCATTAGCTTGACGTTTGGTCCTTGTCAAGGTGGCTGATAGTGTTTGAAATTTGCCCCCCTTGCAGTGAACCTATGTCCATTGGCCTTGTTGATAAGCTCCATATGCTCTAAGGAGAAGATTTTGTTGATGGTGTACACTAGAGGCAGCTGGGATGGAATAGTGGGGAGGTGAGGTGGTATAGATGGGAAGTATGTAGAGACCACTTCATCTCCTGGCAAGAAATCTTCTGTAGGGATTTTCTTCTTTTTCCATCCCCTTGGGACCTATTTTCTTGTGTCCGTTGATTCCAACTTGTTCCTTGTGGTTTCCTTTTTGAGAATGGTTTTGTTGTCTATTTCATGTGATTCTGGTGGGTCTGGTTCCTTTTGGATTACACTTGGCTGTTGCTCCTTCTGATCGCATTGGTTGTTAGCTATAGGAGTCATGAAGTGTGGTGCTGGTGCTCCTTTGTTTAGCTCTTCCATCAACTCTTTAGTTTGATTTTCCTCTAACTTTTTGTTATCATGATTTGCTTATTGTGAGAGGTTGAAAACATTGAAGGTGAGCTGCTCAATGTATTCTCAGTACTAGCTCTCCTCGCTCTACATCTATGAGTGCTCTGGCTGTGGCTAGGAATGGCCTTCCCAGAATGATGGGGTGATGAGCGGATAATTTATACGCTTTTTGGCATTGTTTTTAGGTAGTTTTTAGTATGATCTAGTTACTTTTAGGGATGTTTTCATTAGTTTTTATGATAAATTCATATTTCTGGACTTTACTATGAGTTTGTGTGTTTTTCTGTAATTTTAGGTATTTTCTGGCTGAAATTGAGGGACCTGAGCAAAACTCTGATAGGAGGCTGACATATCTCTTGGATTCCTTAATCAGAATCTTCGTGGTATAAGCTAGAATTGATGGCGGCATTCATGGGAATCCAGAAAGTCTAACCTTGTCTGTGGTATTCCGAGTAGGATTCGGGGATTGAATGACTGTGACGAGCTTCAAACTCCTGAAGGCTGGGCGTTAGTGACAGATGCAAAAGAATCACTGGACTCTATTCCAACCTGATTGAGAACCGACAGATGATTAGCCGTGCTGTGATAGAGCATTTGGACCTTTTTCACTGAGAGGATGGGATGTAGCCATTGACAACGGTGATGCCCTATATACAGCTTGCCATGGAAATGACTAAGAAGGATTGGATGAAAGCAGCAGGAAAGCAGAGATTCAACAGGGACAAGTATTTCTATCCTATTTTATTTATCTTTTAATTATCTAATCCAATCACATTTGAATCAGCCTGACTGAGATCTACAAGATGACCATAGCTTGCTTCATACGAACAATCTCTGTGGGATCGACCCTTACTCACGTAAGGTTTATTACTTAGACGACCCAGTACACTTGCTGGTTAGATGTGCGAAGTTGTGAATTAAATTTTAGACACTATGATATTGAGCACCAATTTATTTGTAGCCATTATCAGGGAATTAATTCCATACAACAATAAAGAGTACGAATCACAATTTCGTCCACAAAGTTTTTGGCGCCGTTGCCGGGAATTGTTCGAGTATGGACAACTGACGGTTCATCTTGTTGCTCAGATTAGGTAATTTTTTTTATTTTCTTTTCAAAAAGTTTTCAAAATTTTTCTTTTCTTTTTCGTTCTTCTAATAATGTTTTTTGAAAAAAAATAAATAAAAATAAAAGAAAATACAAAAAAAAATTAGAAAATCATAAAAACCAAAAAAAAAATATTGTGTTTCTTGTTTGAGTCTTGAGTCAACTTTTAAGTTTGGTGTCAATTGCATGTTTTAGAAATTATTATGCATTTTTCGAAAGTTCATGCATTCATGGTGTTCTTCATGATCTTCAAGTTGTTCTTGGTAAGTCTTCTTGTTTGATTTTGATGTTTTCTTGTTTTGTATCTTTTGTTGTTTTTCATATGCATTTTTCGTTTGTTAGAGTCCATGCATTAAAGAATTCTATGTTTGGTGTCTTGCATGTTTTCTTTGCATAAAAAAATTTTCCAAAATATGTTCTCGATGTTCATCATGATCTTCAAAGTGTTATTGGTGTTCATCTTGACATTCATAGTGCTCTTGCATGCATTAAGTGTTTTGATCCAAAATTTTCATGTTTTGGGTCATAATTGTGTTTTTCTCTCTCATAATTAAAAATTCAAAAATAAAAAAATATCTTTTCCTTATTTCTCTCCTAATTTTTGAAAATTTGAGTTGACTTGGTCAAAATTTTTTTTAAAATTAGTTGTTTCTTACAAGTCAAGTCAAATTTTCAATTTTAAAAATCTTATCTTTTTAAAACTTTTTCAAAAACTAAATCTTTTTCATTTTTCTTATTAATTTTCAAAAATTATTTAAAACATTTTTCAAAATCTTTTTCTTAATTTTATTTTCAAAATTTTCGAAATTACACTAACAATTAATGTGATTGATTCAAAAAATTTGAAGTTGTTACTTTCTTGTTAAGAAAGGTTCAATCTTTAAATTCTAGAATCCTATCTTTTTAGTTTCTTGTTAGTTAAGTAATTAATTTTAATTTTAAAAATTAAATCATTTTCAACCATATCTTATCTATCTTATCTTCTTATCTTACCTTTTTATCATATCTTTTTCAAAATTTTATCTTTTTCAAAAATTTGATTTCAAAATATCTTATCCAACTTCTTATCTTCTTATCTTTTCAAATTTGATTTTAATATCTTTTTCAACTAACTAATTAACTTTTTGTTTGTTTCTTATCTTTTTCAAAACTACCTAACTACTTTTTCCTCTCTAATTTTAGAAAATACCTCCTTCTTTTTCAAAAATTCTTTTTAATTAATTAATTGTTTTAAATTTTAATTTTAATTCTATCTTATCTTTAACTTTCTAAAATCATTAACTACTTTTTCAAATTTATTTTCAAATTCCCTCTCTCTTCTCTTCTTCTATTTATTTTATTTATTTACTAACACTTCTCTTCATCCTAAAATTCGAACCCCCCTCTCTCTCTGAGTTCGAATTTTCCTCGTCTCCTTCCTATCCTTCTTCTTCTTCTACTAATAATAAGGATCCTCTTTGTCCAGATATAGAGGATTTCTCTTTCTTTTCTTTTTCTCTTCTCTTTCATATGAGCAGGAATAAGGAAAAAGGCACTCTTGTTGAAGCTGATCCTGAACCTGAAAGGACTCTAAAGAGGAAACTAAGAGAAGCTAAATTACAACAATCCAGAGGCAACCTTTCTGAAATTTTCGAACAAGAGAAGGAGATGGCAGCCGAACCCAACAAAAATAATGCAAGGAGGATGCTTGGTGATTTCACAAAACCAACGTCCAAATTTGATGGAAGAAGCATCTCAATTCCTGCCATTGGAGCAAACAATTTTGAGATGAAACCTCAATTAGTTGCTATAATGCAACAGAACTGCAAGTTTCATGGACTTCCATCTGAAGATCCTTATCAGTTTTTAACTGAGTTCTTGCAGATTTGTGAGACTGTTAAGATGAATGGAGTAGATCCTGAAGTCTACAGGCTCATGCTTTTCCCTTGTGCTATAAGAGACAGAGCTAGAACATGGTTGGACTCACAACCTAAAGATAGCCTGGACTCCTGGGATAAGCTGGTCACGACCTTCTTGGATAAATTCTTTCCTCCTCAAAAGCTGAGCAAGCTTAGAGTGGATGTTCAGACCTTCAAGCAAAAAGATGGTGAATCCCTCTATGAAGCTTGGGAAAGATACAAGCAGATGACCAAAAAGTGTCCTTCTGACATGTTTTCAGAATGGACCATATTAGACATATTGTATTATGGTCTATCTAAGTTCTTCAAGATGTCATTGGACCATTCTACAGGTGGATCCATTCACCTAAAGAAAACGCCTGCAGAAGCTCAAGAACTTATTGACATGGTTGCAAATAATCAATTCATGTACACTTCTGAGAGGAATTCTGTGAATAGTGGGATGCCTCAGAGGAAGGGAGTTCTTGAAATTGATGCTCTGAATGCCATATTGGCTCAGAACAAAGTGTTGACTCAGCAAGTCAACATGATCTCTCAAAGTCTGAATGGATGACAAAATGCATCCAACAGTACTAAAGAGGCAGCTTCTGAAGAAGCTTATGATCCTGAGAACCCTGCAATGGCAGAGGTAAATTACATGGGTGAGCCTTATGGAAACACCTATAATTAATCAAGGAAAAATCATCCAAATTTCTCATGGAAGGATCAACAAAAGCCTCAACAAGGCTTTAATAATGGTGGAAGAAACAGGCTCAGCAATAGCAAGCCTTTTACATCATCTTCTCAGCAACAGACAGAGAATTTTGAACAGAGCCCCTCTAAGTTAGCAAATATAGTCTCTGATTTGTCTAAAGCCACCTTAAGTTTCATGAGTGAAACAAGGTCCTCCATTAGAAATTTGGAGGCACAAGTGGGCCAGCTGAGTAAGAAAGTCATTGAAACTCCTCCAAGTATTCTCCCAAGCAATACAGAAGAGAATCCAAAAGGAGAGTAGAAGGCCATTTATGTAATCAATATGGCCGAATGCACAAGGGAGGAGAAGGACAAAAATCCTAGTGAGGAAGACCTCCTGGGACGTCTTTCAAACAAGAAGGAGTTCCCTATTGAGGACCTAAAGGAATCTGAGGCTCATATAGAGACCATAGAGATTCCACTAAACCTCCTTCTGCCATTCATGAGCTCTGAAGACTATTCTTCCTCAGAAGAGGATGAAGATGTGACTGGAGAGCAAGTTGCTCAATATCTAGGAGCCATCATGAAGCTGAATGACAAGTTATTTGGTAATGAGACTTAGGAAGGTGAACCTCCCTTGCTCATTAGTGAACTAGATACATGGATTCAGAAAACTTTACCTCAAAAGAGACAAGATCCTGGTAAATTCTTAATACCCTGTACCATAGGCACCATGACCTTTAACAAGGCTCTGTGTGACCTGGGGTCAGACATAAATCTTATGCCACTCTCTGTAATGGAGAAACTAGGAATCATTGAGGTACAGCCTGCCGTATTCTCATTACAATTGGCAGACAAGTCAGTAAGACAAGCTTATGGACTAGTAGAGGACGTGTTAGTAAAGGTTGAAGGCCTTTACATCCCTCCTGATTTCATAATCTTAGACACTAGGAAGGAAGAAGATGAACGCATCATCCTTGGAAGACCCTTCCTAGCCACAGCAGAAGCTGTGATTGATGTTAATAGAGGAGAATTAGTCCTTCAATTGAATGGGGACTACCTTGTGTTTAAAGCTCAAGGACCTTCCTCTGCAACCATGGAGAGGAAGCATGAAAAGCTTCTCTCAGTACAGAGTCAAAAAGAGCCCCCATAGTTAAACTCTAAGTTTGGTGTTGGGAGGCCACAACCAAACTCTAAGTTTGGTGTTGAGAAGCCCCCACATTCAAACTTTAAGTTTGGTGTTGGGAGGCCCTCATCATGCTCTGAACATTTGTGAGGTTCCATGAGAGCCTACTGTCAAGCTAGTGACATTAAAAAAGTGCTTGTTGGGAGGCAACCCAATTTTTATTTATCTAATTTTAATTTTATTTTATTGTTATTTTGTGTCTTAGTAGGTTCATGATCATGTGGAGTCACGAAAAAAAATATATTAAAATTAAAAACAGAATCAAAAACAGCAGTAGAAAAATCACACCCTGGAGGAAGAACTTACTGGCGTTTAAACGCCAGTAAGGTGCATCTGGCTGGCGTTCAACGCCAGAACAGAGCATGGATCTGGCGCTGAATGCCAGAAATAAGTAACATCCTGGTGTTTAGATGCCAGGAATATGCCTTGAGGAAAGCTGGCGCTGAACGCCAGTAACAAGCATGGAACTGGCGTTCAACGCTAGAAACATGCTGCACATGGGCGTTGAACGCCCAGAACGTGCATCACTTTGGCGTTTAAATGCCAGAATGGTATGCTAAGACATTTTACATGCCTAATTGGTGCAGGGATGTAAATCCTTGACAACTCAGGATTTGTAGACTCCACAGGATCATCTCAGGATCTGTGGACCCCATGATGACAAGTCATCATATACCCATTTTTCAAGCTAATTTCATTTGTTTTGTTAGTCTTTATGCACTTTCTTGCTTCTTAAGTAAGTGATTTGGAGTGAAAATGCACAACTTCTTTAAATCAAGCAACCACCATGAAATTAATGTTAATTCATGAGGTTTAAGCTAATTTTAATTGAATTTTAATTGATTTATAAGCCTCTTGAATTTAGTGATACTTTGAGTGGTTGTTTTGGTTTATTGTAGGTGAAGAAAAGAAAAAAAGGAAAAAGCGTAGCCTAAGGAAGTGTGGCCCAAGGAAAAGAAAGTGTGGTCAAAGAGAGAAGAAGTGTGGCGCACAACATGAGGGGAGGCAAGCATTGCCCTCCACAAGGGCACACTGCCCTCTAGGAGGGCAACATAAGGGAACAAGGCAAAGAAGGCAACTCTGCCCTGCCCACTACAAGGGCAGAGCACAAATCTGTGCCTTGGAATCAAGAGGAACAAAACCTTGCCCTGCCCTCCACAATGGTAGTATCGGGCTCACCAAGGGAGAAATTCAAAGGAAATTGTCTCCAAATGCTTGCCACAAGAGTTGAACACGGGACCACGAGGAAGTTAGGACTTAAGGCCCATTACCGTGCCAAGAAACCAAGGAAAATGATGTAGCGTGTGTTTCTGCCCGGGTTCGAACATGGGACTACATTTTGGAAACACCGCCCTGCCCTCCGCGAGGGCAGGGCAGCATTTGGTTGGTGCACAACTCTGGCGCACCAAGAAGTGAATTTGGCGCACCAAATCATGACCCTGGCAGCACCAGCGCGCACCAAACACAATCCTGGCAGCACCAAATTTTTCTGCCCTGCCCTCCGCGAGGGCAGGGCAGCATTCTGCGCACCAAGGCACGATCCTGGCAGCACCAAGCACGCACCGTGGCGCACCAATTTTTCCTGCCCTGCCCTCTGCGCGGGCAGGGCAGC
>NW_026264949.1:24207-25246 GCF_000817695.3 Arachis duranensis | reverse complement strand
TTTTTTTTACTAACATACTAACTGTTTGAGAAATTGCTTCTATCACTTCGCTAACAGTTTATTTTAACTAACTTCATTTAATCCTCAAGTGTGCTGCCGTTTATTCCTCCTGTTTGATCGCATGCCACAGGAAATCAAGTTTATACAAACAAGGAGTATCATGACATGAAGCCACCACTCATTACACTCATCAAGAACAATTGTTCTTATGATGGAAATCCATCGGAGGATCCTCAACAGCACATATCTACTTTCCTGAGAACTTGTAATGCGGTCAAAACAGATGGTTCAGATCATGACACTTACAAGATCCTGTTATTCCTATCTTGTTATTCCCTTTCTCGTTAAAGGGTGAAGCTGCACAATGGTTTGAAACTTTTCCCCAAGGATGTATCACTAGTTGGGATGATTTGGTCACCAAATTTCTGGCCAAATTCACCTCATCCAGACAGATCATCCAGCTGAAAGAAGAGGAACATCTATTCACACAAGGGGACGAAGAACCACTCTTCAAGGCTTGGGAAAGATACAAGAAAGCAACTAATAAAGTGGGCTTCTGAGCTTTCTATGAATGATTGACCCCAGAAACAAGAAAAGCAGTGGACTACTTCTCAGATGGCCTACTCAAAGCAACAACAACTGCCCAAGGAATTGCAAACTTCAATGACAAGGGAGTCAACAACCAACATCCATCTGAGAAACCACAGAATGCAATCTCAGAAAAAGAAGTGGCAAATATTGAAGGGGTGAATGCGTTCAAGGACCAAAACAGACAAATGCACCATCAACCACAGCAAAACATGGAGCTGTCTGCTGCAGTGAATGCCAAATTTCCACCATGGAGACCTCATTCTTATCTGAGAATGAGGGAGCCTCAACATCAAGAACAAGGAAGTTTCCACCAGGACAATTTCATGACCACAACCAATCAACATCACCCACCCACTAATACCACCCAAAGCCAATACTCACAACACAGACACTCCCAGACTCATCTCAACTGGAGAAGGAACGAGTACCAAAATCACAAACCAAGGGA
>NW_026264949.1:22873-23897 GCF_000817695.3 Arachis duranensis | reverse complement strand
CGAAGAAGGCAAATACTTTCACCAGAGCCATTGAAGACAAACTGGCTAACAACGAAGATGCTACAAAGAAGGACGGATGGAAAAGGATTATGGAGGACAATGAGAAAATATTGGACAAAGGAAGTACCAGCCAAGAAGAACACAACAAGGAATTCTTTCAAGGAGAAACAGAGGATAGAACTAAAGAAAAATAGAAAGCCCCAACTGGAAAATTTTCACCAGGGGATCGAGTGATGATCAATATCCAAACCATGAAGGTGTCCCCACAGTTGTCTGAGCACTACATTGTGACTAAGATCCTTCCACAAGAATTTATAGAGGTCATCAAAGAGGAAACCGGAAGGAAGTTCTCAGTAAAGAAAGACAAGCTAAGGCACTGTGATTTTCAACCTCCATGATCAGCAGAACAGAAGATGTCAAGCTAGTGACAATAAAAGAGCGCTTGTTGGGAGGCAACCCAACCTGAGGTAGTTTTCTTTTTCATAGTTTTTTTCAATAAAAATGCTGAATAATTGGTATGCATTGCAAGGAGCTAAGTTTGGTGTTGCACACCAAAACAATTTGAGGGAGAATGAAAACTTCTAAGTTTGGTGTTCCACCAAACATATCATTTAAAAACACATTCTCACCTCTTGCATGATTCTAGCTCCAAGCAATCAAACACATTATTCAACTGTTGAATTATTTTCTAGCTTTAATTTCATTAACCTTTAGCAAGGATACATGGTTTCAAATATGGTTGACTTGTTGCATCTGAGGTAGTGGCAAACAATTAAGTTTGGTGTCCCTACACCAAAAATCAATCCTGGAACCACACTCAGTTTATGCATACTAACCATATAATTAAGGGGCTTGAGAAGCAAGCAACTTTGAGGATTATGCAGGACATGAGTCAACGATTGAAGACATTATGCATCTTAACTCAAAGAGAACACAACAGAAAGAAAAATCAAAGGGCTGCAACTTCAAAGGTTGTATCTAAACTTAATCCTTGCTGCTGTGAAATGTTTTGAATCTGGAAACC
>NW_026264949.1:18567-20869 GCF_000817695.3 Arachis duranensis | reverse complement strand
GGGCAATTCTACTCTTCTGTTTCTGAGTTTTGGGTGTGTGAAATTGAGGAAATTCTGTCTCAATTCCCATCTAAAATCTCTTTAGATCCTTTTCTGCATAATTAAATTTGATTTCTGTTCTTCTACTGCTTCTTCTTTAATTTTCTGTCAATTGCTTTGATAACTCAGATCTGGGAAGGAAATTGGGTTTTAGGCTCTGCTACCTAAGCTCTTGAGTCCTGAGATCACAATTTACTTGGGTTCTTCTATGAACCTTGCTGCACTTTACTCTCATTTTCTGTTTGAATTCTCATTGCTTCCAATTCAATTTCTGCTCTATCAATTGTTGCAATTTACTTTCTCTTTGTTTAGATTCTGCAATCCCAGTCCTCAATTCCCTTTTATATTCAAGCAATTTATATTTCTTGCCATTTAAGTTACTGCAATTTACATTTCTTGCACTTTAAGTTTCAGTCATTTACTTTCTTGTTCTTTAATTTACTGCAATTTCCCCTCTCCCTTTACATTTCAAGCAATTTATCTTCTGTTAAATACAACCCACTCAACCAAAACTTGATTCGCTTGACTAAATAAACCACTAAACTAAAATTGCTCAATCCTTCAATCCCTGTGGGATCGACCTCACTCATGTGAGTTATTATTACTTGATGCAACCCGGTACACTTGCCGGTGAGTTTTGTGTTGGATCGTTTTCCACACATCACCCCATAGGATCATCTCAGGATCTGTGGACCCCACAGGATTTCCATATAACATATTCCCACCTTACCTCCGAATAATCCTATAACACACTTCCCCAAAAACCCTTCACCAATCACCTCAATCTCCCTTCCCAATTACCCCCTTCACCACTCACATCCATCCACTCTTCCCCATAAACCCCACCTGCCTTCAAAATTCAAAAATCTTTCCAACACAAACCCACCCTAAATGGCCGAACCTACCCTCCCTCCCCTCCCTATATAAACCCCTCCATTCTACTTCTTTTTCACACAACACAACCCCCTCTTCTATACCTTGGCCGAATACACCTCCCCTCACTCTCCTCCATATTTTCTTCTTTTTCTTCTTCTCTTCTTTCTTCTCTTGCTCGAGGGCGAGCAATATTTTAAGTTTGGTGTGATAAAAGCATAAGCTTTTTGTTTTTCCATTACCATCAATGGCACCTAAGGCCGGAGAATCCTCTAGGAAAGGAAAAGGGAAGACAAAAGCTTCCACCTTCGAGTCATGGAAGATGGAAAGATTCATCTCTAAAAGCCATCAAGACTACTTCTATGATGTAGTGGCAAAGAAGAAGGTGATCCCTGAGGTCCCTTTCAAGCTCAAGAAAAATGAGTATCCGGAGATCCAACATGAGATCCGAAGAAGAGGTTGGGAAGTTCTAACCAACCCCATTCAACAAGTCAAAATCCTAATGGTTCAAGAGTTCTATGCCAATGCATGGATCACTAGGAACCATGATCAAAGTGTGAACCTGAATCCAAAGAACTATCTTACAATGGTTCGGGGGAAATACTTAGATTTTAGTCCAGAAAATGTGAGGTTGGCATTCAACTTGCCCATGATGCAAGGAGATGAATGCCCCTACACTAGAAGGGTCAACTTTGATCAAAGGTTGGACCAAGTCCTTGTGGACATATGTATGGAAGGAGCTCAATGGAAAAGAGACTCCAAAGGCAAGCCAGTTTAACTGAGAAGACCGGACCTCAAGCCTGTAGCTAGAGGATGGTTGGAGTTCATCCAACGCTCCATCATCCCTACTAGAAATCGATCCGAAGTTACTGTTGATCGGGCCATCATGGTTCATAGCATCATGATTGGAGAGGAAGTAGAAGTTAATGAAGTTATCTCTTTTGAATTCTACAAAATATACGAAAAGTCCTCCACCACGGCAAGGCTAGCTTTTCCTCATCTTATTTGCCATCTATGTTACTCAGCTGGAGTTATCATAGAAGGAGACATCCTCATTGAAGAGGATAAGCCCATCACCAATAAGAGGATGGAGCAAACAAGAGAGACCCTCCACGGATCTCAAGAGATGTATGAGGAAGCTCATTATCAAGAAATCCCTGAGATGCCTCAAGGGATGCACTTTTCTCCCAACAACTATTGGGTACAACTCAACACTTCCCTAGAAGATTTGAGTTACAATGTGGAACAATTAAGGGTGGAACATCAAGAGCACTCCATCATTCTCCATGAAATTAGAGAAGACCAAAGTGCAATGAGGGAGGAGCAACAAAGGCAAGGAAGGGACATAGAGGAGCTTAAGGACATTGTTGGTCCTTCAAGAAGAAGACGC
>NW_026264949.1:15091-18409 GCF_000817695.3 Arachis duranensis | reverse complement strand
GTTAATCCTTCACCTCTCTTAAATGAAAAATGTTTTAATTCAAAAGAACAAGAAATACATGAGTTTCGAATTTATCCTTGAATTTAGTTTAATTAGATTGATGTGGTGACAATACTTTTTGTTTTCTGAATGAATGCTTGAATAGTGCATATTTTTTATCTTGTTGTTTATGAATGTTAAAATTGTTGGCTCTTGAAAGAATGATGAACAAAGAAAAATGTTATTGATAATCTGAAAAATCATAAAATTGATTCTTGAAGCAAGAAAAAGCAGTGAAAAAAGCAAAAGCTTGTGAAAAAAAAAAAGAAAAGAAAATGGCAAAAAAAATAGAAAGGAAAAAGAAAAAGCAAGCAGAAAAAGCCAATAGCCCTTAAAACCAAAAGGCAAGGGTAAAAAGGATCCAAGGCTTTGAGCATCAATGGATAGGAGGGCCCAAGATGTATCCGGTGGTAATACTGAAAAATAAAGTGCTTAGAGCCACGGCCAAGACTCATAAAAGTAGCTGTGTTCAAGAATCAACATACTTAACTAGGAGAATCAATAACACTATTCGAAATTCTAAGTTCTTAGAGAATCCAATCATTCTGAACTTCAACGGAAAAAGTAAGATGCCAAAACTGTTCAGAAGCAAAAAGCTACAAGTCCCGCTCATCTAATTAGAATTAATATTCATTGATATTTTGGGATTTATAGTATATTCTCTTCTTTTTATCCTATTTGATTTTCAGTTACTTCGGGACAAGCAACAATTTAAGTTTGGTGTTGTGATGAGCGGATAATTTATATGCTTTTTGGCATTGTTTTTTGGTAGTTTTTAGTATGATCTAGTTACTTTTAGGGATGTTTTCATTAGTTTTTATGCTAAATTCACATTTTTGGACTTTACTATGAGTTTTGTGTTTTTCTATGATTTCAGGTATTTTCTGGTGAGTTTGTGTGTTTTTCTGTAATTTTAGGTATTTTCTGGCTGAAATTGAGGGACCTGAGCAAAACCCTGATAGGAGGCTGACAAAGGACTGCTGATGCTGTTGGAATCTGACCTCCCTGCACTCGAAATGGATTTTCTGGAGCTGTAGAACTCCAAATGGCGCACTCTCAACGGCGTTGGAAAGTAGACATCCAGAGCTTTCCAGCAATATATAATAGTTTATACTTTGTTCGAGATTTGATGACGTAAACTGGCGCTCAACGCCAGTTCCATGTTGCTGTCTGGAGTCAAACGCCAGAAACACGTCACGAACCAGAGTTGAATGCCCAAAACACGTTACAACTTGGCGTTCAACTCCAAGATAAGCCTCAGCTCCTGGATAGATCAAGCTCAGCCTAAACACACACCAAGTGGGCCCCGGAAGTGGATTTATGCATCAATTACTTACTTCTGTAAACCCTAGTAGCTAGTCTAGTATAAATAGGATAATTTACTATTGTATTAGAGTCTTTTGACTGTTAAGTCTTTTGATCATTCGGTCTTGTGACCACATGGGCGCTGGCCATTCGGCCATGCCTGGACATTTCACTTATGTATTTTGAACGGTGAATGTGATGATCCGTGACAGTCATCATCATTCTCACCTATGAACGCGCGTGATTGACAACCACTTCCGTTCTACCTTAGACCGGGCGCATATCTCTTGGATTCCTTAATCAGAATCTTCGTGGTATAAGCTAGAATTGATGGCGGCATTCATGGGAATCCGAAAAGTCTAACCTTGTCTATGGTATTCCGAGTAGGATTCCAGGATTGAATGACTATGACGAGCTTCAAACTCCTGAAGGCTGGGCGTTAGTGATAGACGCAAAAGAATCACTGGATTCTATTCCAACCTGATTGAGAACCGACAGATGATTAACCGTTGTGAATGGCTACATCCCATCCTCTTAGTGAAAAAGGTCCAAATGCTCTGTCACAGCACGGCTAATCATCTGTCGGTTCTCAATCAGGCACAACGGTTAATCATCTGTCGGTTCTCAATCAGGTTGGAATAGAATCCCTTGATTCTTTTGCATCTGTCACTAACGCCCAGCTTTCAGGAGTTTGAAGCTCGTCACAGTCATTCAATCCCAGAATCCTACTGGGAATACCATAGACAAGGTTTAGATTTTCCAGATTCTCATGAATGCCGCCATCTATCTAGCTTACACCACGAAGATTCTGTTGGGGAATCTAAGGGATATGCACCTGGCCTAGAGTAGAACGGACGTGGTTGTCAATCACGCGCGTTCATAGGTGAGAATGTTGATGAGTGTCTGATGAGCGGATAATTTGTACGCTTTTTGGCATTGATTTTAGTATGTTTTTAGTATGATCTAGTTAGTTTTTAGTTAAAATTCACTATGAGTTTGTGTGTTTTTCTGTGATTTCAGGTATTTTCTGGCTGAAATTGAGGGACCTGAGCAGAAATCTGATCGAGAGACTAAAAAGGACTGCAGATGCTATTGGATTCTGACCTCCCTGCACTCGAAGTAGATTTTCTGGAGCTACAGAAGCCCAATTGGCGCGCTCTCAACGGCGTTGGAAAGTAGACATCCTGGGCTTTCCAGAAATATATGATAGTCCATACTTTGCCCAAGAGTTGATGGCCCAAACCGGCGTTCAAAGTCACCCTCAGAATTCCCAGCGTTAAACGCCGGAACTGGCACCAAAATGGGAGTTAAACACCCAAACTGGGACAAAAGCTGGCGTTTGACTCCAAGAAGAGTCTCTACACGAAAATGCTTCAATGCTCAGCCCAAGCACACACCAAGTGGGCCCGAAAGTGGATTTTTATGTCATTTACTCATCTATGTACACCCTAGGCTACTAGTTCTCTATATTAGGACCTTTTACTATTGTATTTTCATCATCTAATCTTAGAGAGCTTTTGATCATGTTTTTATGATTGAACCCTCTTTGGGAGGCTGGCCATTCGGCCATGCCTAGACCTTGTTCTTATGTATTTTCAACGGTGGAGTTTCTACACACCATAGATTAAGGTGTGGAGCTCTGCTGTACCTCGAGTATTAATGCAATTACTATTGTTCTTCTATTCAATTCCGCTTGTTCTTGTTCCAAGATAACACTTGTTCTTCAACTTGATGAATGTGATGATCCGTGACACTCATCATCATTCTCACCTATGAACGTGTGCCTGACAACCACCTCCGTTCTACCTTAGATTGGGTGAATATCTCTTGGATTCCTGATACACGATGCATGCTTGATCGCCTGACAACCGAGCGCTCGCCTGAAAAACGAGCCAGCCATTCTGTGAGATCAGAGTCTTCGTGGTATAGGCTAGAACTGATGGCGGCATTCAAGAGAATCCGGAAGGGCTAACC
>NW_026264949.1:13862-15019 GCF_000817695.3 Arachis duranensis | reverse complement strand
ACCAATGAATTACATAAGTATCTCTATCTTTATCTTTATGTTTTATTCGTATATCACCCATATCCGTTTGAGTTTGTCTGACTGAGATTTACAAGGTGACTATAGCTTGCTTCATACCAACAATCTCTGTGGGATCGACCCTTACTCGCGTAAGGTTTATTACTTGGACGACCCAGTACACTTGCTGGTTAGTTGTGTGAAGTTGTGTTTATGCCATGGTATTGAACACCAAGTTTTTGGGTTCATCACCGGGGATTTTGTGAGTTGTGAAAAGTATTGATCACAATTTCGTGCACCAAGTTTTTGGCGCCGTTGCCGGGGATTGTTCGAGTATGGACAACTGACGGTTCATCTTGTTGCTTAGATTAGGTATTTTTTTCTTCAGAGTTCTTAAGAACGAATTCTAGTGTTTCAAGGTGATGTTCTTATCATCACCAAAGCTGATTGTTTCTCATCAATTTAGCTCTTGAATGTAATGTTCTGCTGAAGCTTGGCTAGCCATGTCTAATTTCTTTAGACTGAAGCTTTAGACTAACATTGCAAGATTCCTGGAATTCTCATTAAGAATTTTGATATCTTTATTTTCTTTTCTACTTAATTTTCGAAAAAAAAAACCAAAAAAAATTACAAAATCATAAAAACCAAAAATATTTTATGTTTCTTGTTTGAGTCTAGAGTCTCATTTTAAGTTTGGTGTCAATTGCATGTTTTTGTTCTTCTTGCACTCATGCATGTGTCTTCATTAATCTTCAAGTTGTTCTTGATGATTTCTTACTCTGATCTTTGAATTCTCTTGACTTGAGTGTTTATGTGTCTCATATGCATTCTCATTAGTGTCAGTAGTATACAAACTGCTAAGTTTGGTGTCTTGCATGCATTGTTATTTGATTTTAGTTGCATTTTGATTATTCCTTATTACTAAAAATCCAAAAATATTTGTAATTTGTGTCTTTTCAAGTCAATAATACAGAAAATTGAAGATTCAGAACATACAGCAGAGGAATTGCACAGAAAAAGCTGGGCGTTCAAAACGCCCAGTGAAGAAGGGCAAACTGGCGTTTAAACGCCAGCCAGAGTGCCTGGCTGGGCGTTTAACGCCCAAAAGGGTAGAAATTTGGGCGTTAAACGCCAGAATGTGCACCATTCTGGGCGTTTAA
>NW_026264949.1:12804-13666 GCF_000817695.3 Arachis duranensis | reverse complement strand
ATTTCTTTCTATTTTCAAAGATACTTGCTATCAATTAATGATTTGATTCAACATTTCAAGTATGTTGCCTTTTCTGTTGAGAAAGGTTTAATGTTTGAATCATATCTTTTCTTGTTAGTCAAGTTATTAATTTTTAAAATCAAATATTTTTAAAATGTTTTTCAAATCATATCTTCTCAATCACATTTTTCTTAAAATCAATCATATCTTCTTAACCACATCTTTTTCCAAATAGTTTTCAATCAAATCTTTTTGATTTCTAATTTCAAATTCTTTTTCAAAAATCACTTGATTTCTTTCCCACTTTTATTTTCCAAAATCAATTAGTGTTTTTCAAAATGTTTTCAAAATCTTCTACTCAATTTTCGAAAATTGCTTCCCTTCTTCTCACATCCTTCTATTTATGGACTAACACTATTCCTTAATGCGAAATTCGAACTCCATCTTCTTTGATAATTTCGAATTTTCTACTTCTGCCTTCTATTTTTCTTTTCCTCTGACACCTCAAGGAATCTCTATACTGTGACATAGAGGATTCCATATTTCCTTGTTATCTTCTCTTTCATATGAGCAGAAGCAAAGACAAAAGCATTCTTGTTGAGGCTGACCCTGAACCTGAAAGGACCTTGAAGCGAAAGCTAAGAGAAGCCAAGGCACAACTCTCTGTAGAGGACCTAACCGAATTCCTCAAAGAAGAAGAACACATGGCAGCCGAAAACAAGAACAATGCCAACAGTGCAAGGAAGGTGCTGGGTGACATTACTGCACCTACTCCTGACTTCTATGGGAGAAGCATCTCTATCCCTACCATTGGAGCAAACAACTTTGAGCTTAAGCCTCAATTAGTTTCTCTAATGCAACA
>NW_026264949.1:9902-10365 GCF_000817695.3 Arachis duranensis | reverse complement strand
GCCCAGTCTGGCACTATTCTGGGCGTTTAACGCCAGAAAGGGGCACCAGACTGGTGTTAAACGTCAGAAAAGGGCAAGCACTTGGCGTTAAACGCCAGAAATGGGCACCAGCCCGGCGTTTAACGCCAGAATTGGCACAAAGAGCAATTTTGCTCACCCCTTGGTGCAGGGATGACTTTTCCTTGACACCTCAGGATCTGTGGACCCCACAGGATCCCCACTTACCCCACCACTCTCTCTCTTCTTCTTCACCCATTCACCAATCACCTCAACACCTCTTCCCCAAAAATCCTTCGCCTATCAAATTCCATCTTTCTCTTCACCACTCACATCCATCCTTCATAAAACCCCACCTACCTCACCATTCAAATTTAAACCACTTTCCCTCCCAAACCCACCCATACATGACCGAACCATGAGCCCCCCACTCCTATATAAACCCATCTTCACTCCTTCATTTTCA
>NW_026264949.1:6913-7251 GCF_000817695.3 Arachis duranensis | reverse complement strand
TCTAACCTTGTCTGTGGTATTCTGAGTAGGATTCAATGATTGAATGACTGTGACGTGCTTCAAACTCCTGAGGGCGGGGCGTTAGTGACAGATGCAAAAGAATCACTGGATTCTATTCCGGCCTGATTGAGAACCGACAGATGGATAGCCGTGCCGTGACAGGGTGCGTTGAACATTTCCACTGAGAGGATGGGAGGTAGCCACTGACAACGGTGAAACCCTTGCTTAAGCTTGCCATGGAAAGGAGTAAGAAGGACTGGATGAAGATAGTAGGAAAGCAGAGAGACGGAAGGGACCAAGCATCTTCATGCGCTTATCTGAAATTCCCACCAATGAAT
>NW_026264949.1:5812-6842 GCF_000817695.3 Arachis duranensis | reverse complement strand
TATGTTTTATTCGTATATCACCCATATCCATTTGAGTTTGCCTGACTGAGATTTACAAGGTGACCATAGCTTGCTTCATACCAACAATCTCTGTGGGATCGACCCTTACTCGCGTAAGGTTTATTACTTGGACGACCCAGTACACTTGCTGGTTAGTTGTGCGAAGTTGTGTTTATGCCATGGAATTGAACACCAAGTTTTTGGGTTCATCACCAGGATTATGTGAGTTGTGAAAAGTATTGATCACAATTTCGTGCACCAGTGTCACGGATCATCACATTCATCAAGTTGAAGTGCAAGTGATATCTTAGAACAAGAACAAGCGGAATTGAATAGAAGAACAATAGTAATTGCATTAATACTCGAGGTACAGCAGAGCTCCACACCATTGTATTGAAACTTGAGGTACAGCAGAGCTCCACACCCTTAATCTATGGTGTGCAGAAACTCCACCGTTGAAAATACATAAGTGAAAGGTTCAGGCATGGCCGAGAGGCCAGCCCCCTGAATGATCAAAAGAGCAAATGGTCAAAAGACGCAATGGTCAAAAGACGCAATGGTCAAAAGACGACTAATACACTAGTAAAAAGTATTATTTATACTAAACTAGCTACTAGTGTTTACATGAGTAAGTAATTAATGCATAAATCCACTTCCGGGGCCCACTTGGTGTATGTTTGGGCTGAGCTTGATCTATCCGAGCTGAGACATTTATTGGAGTTGAACGCCAAGTTATAACGTGTTTTGGGCGTTCAACTCCGGGTTATAACGTGTTTCTAGCGTTTAACTCCAGACAGCAGCATGTACTTGGCGTTTAGCGCCACTTTACGTCTTCAATTCCCGAATAAAGTATGGACTATTATAAATTGAATTGCTGGAAAGATCTGGATGTCTACTTTCCAACGCCGTTAAGAGCGCGCCATTTGGAGTTCTGTAGCTCCAGAAAATTCATTTCGAGTGCAGGGAGGTCAGATTCAAACAGCATCAGCAGTCCTTTTGTCAGCCTTTTTCAGAGTTTTGCTCAAGTCCC
>NW_026264949.1:4669-5598 GCF_000817695.3 Arachis duranensis | reverse complement strand
TACCTAAAAACAATGCCAAAAAGCGTATAAATTATCCGCTCATCAATGCCCTATATACAGCCTGCCATGGAAAGGAGTAAGAAGGATTGGATGAAAGCAGTAGGAAAGCAGAGATTCAACAGGGACAAGCATCTCCATACGCTTATCTGAAATTCTCACCATAAATTTACATAAGTATTTCTATCCTATTTTATTTATCTTTTAATTATCTAATCCAATCACATTTGAATCAGCCTGACTGAGATCTACAAGATGACCATAGCTTGCTTCATACCAGCAATCTCTGTGGGATCGACCTTTACTCATGTAAGGTTTATTACTTTGACGACCCAGTACACTTGCTGGTTAGTTGTGTGAAGTTGTGAATTAAATTTTAGACACTATGATATTGAGCACCAATTTATTTGGAGCCATTATCGGGGAATTAATTCCATACAACAATAAAGAGTACGAATCACAATTTCGTCCACCATGTGGTAAATAGGATTCTCATCCATTTCTAGGACAACAAAGTCCGTGGGGAGGAAGTAGTTCCCAACCTTCACTAACACATTCTCAACCACTCCTAGTGCCTGTTTTTGAGTTTTGTCAGCCAACTTAATGATTACATCTGTGGGTGTTAGCTCATTGATTTGAAGCTTTTTCATGAGGGATAGAGGCATTAGGTTGATACTTGCTCCCAAGTCACAGAGTCCCTTATCAATTATTGTTTCTCTTATGGCACAGGGAATGTGAAAACTCCCTGGATCCTTCTTCTTTGTGAGTGGCTCTGGTTGAATGAGAGCACTGCAATCCTTGTTCATCTTTATTGTTTGTCCACCCTTCAATGGACTCTTTCTGGCTAGTAGCTCCTTTATATACTTGATGTAGGAAGGCATTTGCTGAAGGGCCCTAATGAATGGTATATTTACATCAAGAGATGCAAACAT
>NW_026264949.1:0-506 GCF_000817695.3 Arachis duranensis | reverse complement strand
TTTTTGTTAAGCCCACTAACTGTTTGATACTTTGTTTCACTAACCCCAATTTCACTCTAGTTCTAGAGTGTCTCACTTGTGTTTTTAATTTGAATTTTGGCCCAAAAAGTCACTCCCAGGAGGCTGCCCTGCCCTTGTGGAGGGCAGGGCAGAAAAATGAAGCTTGGTGCATGGATTTGGTGCGGCCATGTGCGAGTTGGTGCGGCCATGGTGCTGGTCTGGCACGAGTTTGGTGCGCCAGAGGCTGCCCTGCCCGCGCCAAGGGCAGGGCGGGAAAGTTGGTGCTGCCAGATTGAGGAGTGCGTGCGGATGGTGCTGCCAGGAACAGAACTTGGTGCGCCATAATTGATTTTGGTGCGTGGGACGCTGAACGCTGCCCTGCCCGCGCCAAGGGCAGGGCAGGAACGGTTTGGTGCGCCAGGGACGGGAGTGTGCGCGCTTGGTGCTGCCAGGGGAGGAGTTTGGTGCGCCAGATTTCAAAGTTGGTGCGCCTAGTCCAATTGCTG
>NW_026264948.1:66370-67179 GCF_000817695.3 Arachis duranensis | reverse complement strand
GTATTGAGCACCAAGTCTTTGGAGCCATTACCGGGGATTGTTTTGTGTATGGAAAAGTATTGATCACAATTTCGCATACCAAGTTTTTGGCGCCGTTGCCGAGGATTGTTTGTGTGTGGACAACTGACGGTTCATCTTGTTGCTTAGATTAGGTATTTTTTTTTCGAAATTCTTGAAGATGAATTCTAGAGTTTCATGATGATTTGTTGAAATCTGGCTGGCTGAGAAGCCATGTCTAATCTCATTGGACCGAGGTTTCAACCTATCATCACAAAAGCTTGTTGATTTCTATCAATCTTGCTTTTGGAGCAGTGATCTGCTAAGGCTTGGCTGGCCTTTGGCCATGTCTAGTGTTTTGGACCGAAGCTTTCTCTGAAAGCTTGGCTGGCTGTGAAGCCATGTCTAATTCCTGGACCGGAGTCTTAGACTAGCATTGCACTGATTCCTGGAATTCTCATTAAGAATTTTGATACCTTTTTCCACTTAATTTTCGAAAAACACAAAAAAATAAAAAAAAATCATAAAATCCAAAAATAATTCTTGTCTGAGTCTAGTGTCTCATTTTAAGTTTGGTGTCAATTGCATATTTTTGTTTTTCTTGCATTCATTCATGTGTCTTAGTGATCTTCAAGATGTTCTTGATGATTTACTTGCTCTAATCTTTGAATTCTATTGACTTGAGTGTCTCATTTGCATTTTCATTTTGTTAATGTCAGTAGTATACAAACTGCTAAGTTTGATGTCTTGCATGCATTGTTATTTAATTTTAGTTGCATTTTGATTATTAAAAATCCAAAAATATTTTTAAT
>NW_026264948.1:61168-62039 GCF_000817695.3 Arachis duranensis | reverse complement strand
AGTCCGGAAAATGTAAGGTTGGCATTCAACTTGCCCATGATGCAAGGAGATGAACACCCTTACACTAGAAGGGTCAACTTTGATCAAAGGTTGGATCAAGTCCTCATAGACATTTGTGAAGAGGGCGCACAATGGAAGAGAGATTCAAGAGGGAAGCCGGTTCAATTGAGAAGGCATGACCTCAAACCCATGGCTAGAGGGTGGTTGGAGTTTATCCAACGCTCAATCATTCCTACTAGTAACCGGTCTGAAGTTACTCTAGACCGTGCCATCATGATTCATAGCATCATGATTGGAGAAGAAGTGGAAGTTCATGAGGTTATAGCCCAAGAACTCTATAGGGTGGTGGACAAGTCCTCTACCTTAGCAAGGTTAGCCTTTCCTCACCTCATTTGTCACCTCTGTTATTCAGTGGGAGTTGACATAGAGGGAGACATCCCCATTGATGAGGATAAGCCCATCACTAAGAAAAGGATGGAGCACACAAGAGACCCCTCTCATCATGAGATCCCTGAAATGCCTCAAGGGATGCACTTTCCTCCACAAGACTATTGGGAGCATATCAACACCTCCCTAGGAGAATTGAGCTCCAACATGGGACAACTAAGGGTGGAGCATCAAGAGCATTCCATCCTCCTCCATGAAATAAGAGAAGATCAAAGAATCATGAGAGAGGAGCAACAAAGACAAGGAAGAGATATTGAGGAGCTCAAACACTCCATAGGATCTTCAAAAGGAAGAAAGAGCCGCCATCACTAAAGGTGGACCCGTTCTTTAATCTCATTGTTCTTTATTTTCTTCTGTTTTTTTTGAATTTTAGTGCTATGTTTATCCATGTTTGTGTCTTGTGATCATTAGTGTCTTAGTATCT
>NW_026264948.1:60512-60949 GCF_000817695.3 Arachis duranensis | reverse complement strand
TGTGGTTCATGAATGTTGGCTCTTAAAAGAATGATGAAAAAGGAGAAATGTTACTGAGGATCTGAAAAATCATAAAAATGATTCTTGAAGCAAGAAAAAGCAGTGAATACAAAAAAAAAACGAAAAAAAAAGGAAGGAGAAAAGAAAACGAAAAAAAAGAAAAAGAAAGAAATAAAATTGTGATCCAAGGCAATAAGAGTGTGCTTAAGAACCCTGGACACCTCTAATTGGGGACTCTAGCAAAGCTGAGTCACAATCTGAAAAGGTTCACCCAACTATGTGTCTGTGGCATGTATGTATCCGATGGTAATACTGGAAGACAGAGTGCTTTGGGCCACAGCCAAGACTCAATAAAGTAGCTGTGTTCAAGAATCATCATACTTAACTAAGAGAATCAATAACACTATCTGGATTCTGAGTTCCTAAAGAAGCCAATC
>NW_026264948.1:59362-59953 GCF_000817695.3 Arachis duranensis | reverse complement strand
CCAACTCGGACAAGCCACGGAAGTACCACAGTTACACCCCCCTCCGAGTCTCCTTGGTAGACATCTACAGAGAAGTATGCCACACCGAAAAGATCCCACCACCTCGACCGCTAAAACACAAAAGAGCAGGGAGAGATCGGTTCGAATACTGTGAATACCACAAGCTCTACGGTCATTCTACTAACGACTGCTACGACCTAAAAAATGTTATAGAAAAGCTAGCCAGAGAAGGAAAACTCGACAGATACATAGCAGAGAAAGGAGAAGAGACCAGGAAGAGAAGACGGGGAGATAACGAAAATCGGGCCGAACAAACCCCACGAACCCCTGAAAGGCACGCTCACATGATAAATGGAGGTTTTGCAGGCGGAGGAACATCCAGATCCTCGCGAAAAAGACACCTCAAAGAAGTCTATCATGTCTGAGAAGACAGTCCCCTGCCCGAGTTGCCTACCATCTCATTTACCCGAGAAGATGCTCAAGGGATAATACCCGGGCACAACGATCCAATGGTAATCACCATCATCCTAGCAAACGCCAACCTACATCGAACCCTGATTGACCAGGGAAGCTCAGCAGATATCCTGTTCA
>NW_026264948.1:55656-58949 GCF_000817695.3 Arachis duranensis | reverse complement strand
CGAGAACCGACAGATGATTAGCCATGCTGTGACAGAGCATAGGAACATTTTCACTGAGAGGATGGGTGGTAGCCACTGACAACGGTGAAACCCTTGCATAAGCTTGCCATGGAAAGGAGTAAGAAGGATTGGATGAAGACAGTAGGAAAGCAGAGAGACGGAAGGGAAGGCATCTTCATACACTTATCTGAAGCTCTCACCAATGATATACATAAGTACCTCTATCTTTATCTTTGTGTTTATTTTCGTTCATCACCATATCCATTTGAGTTTGCCTGACTGAGATTTACAAAGATGACCATAGCTTGCTTCATACCAACAATCTCCATGGGATCGACCCTTACTCACGTAAGGTTTATTACTTGGACGACCCAGTGCACTTGCTGGTTAGTTGTGCGAAGTTGTGTTTATGCCATGGTATTGAGCACCAAGTCTTTGGAGCCATTACCGGGGATTGTTTTGTGTATGGAAAAGTATTGATCACAATTTCGCATACCATTTGACTTCTTCAGTCAAACCAAGCTTTGTGATAATAGATGCAGGTATTAAGTTGATACTTGCCCCAAGATCACATAGAGCTTGCTTGGTACAAGTACCCTCTAATGTGCATGGTATCATAAAGCTTCCGGAATCCTTAAGCTTCTCAGGTAAGCTTTCCAGGATAACTGCACTGCATTCTTCAGTGAGGTAAACTTTTTCAGTTTCGGTCCAATCCTTCTTATGACTTAAGATCTCTTTCATGAACTTGGCATAAGAGGGTATTTGCAAAAGTGCTTCTGCAAACGGAATCTTTATTTCAAGAGTCCTGAGATAGTCTGCAAAGCGGGCAAATTGCTTATCCTGTTCCTCTTGGCGGAGTTTTTGAGGATAAGGCATTTTGGCTTTGTATTCCTCAACCTTAGTTGCTGCAGGTTTATTACCTGCAGAAGTGAGTTGGGAAGCCTTTTTAGAAGGGTTGTTATCAGCACTTGTATGTGTCTGATCCCCCACTGGCATTTGAATGCCAGGGGTGGAAGCTGGAGTGGCGATAGACGCCAGCTCCTTGCCTGGTTCTGGCGTCTGAACGCCAGAACTATGCTCCCTTTGGGCGTTCAACGCCAAGTCCTTGCTTGTTTCTGGCGTTGAACGCCAGGAATGAGCATGGTCTGGGCGTTCAGCGCCAGCATTATTCCTCTCTGGGCTCTGATTGTCCTCAGAGGGATTTTAAGTAGCCATTTGTTCATTTCTTGGCTTCCTGCTGCTTTGAAGTGAGGTATTTAATGTTTTCCCACCTCTTAATTGAACTGCTTGCCATTCTTCTGTTATTTGTTTTGACAGTTGCTTTTCTGTTTGCTTCAACTGTACTTCCATATTCGTATTAGCCATTCTTGTTTCTTGTAATATCTCCTTGAACTTGGCTAGCTGTTTTGTTAGAAAGTCTAATTGTTGGTTGAATTCATTAGCCTGATCTACAGGACTGAGTTCAGCAGTTACTGTTTTAGCTTCTTCTTTCATGGAAGATTCACTGTTTAGGTACAGATGTTGATTTCTGGCAACTGTATCAATAAGCTCTTGAGCTTCTTCAATTGTTTTTCTCATATGTATAGATCCACCAGCTGAGTGATCTAGAGAAATCTGAGCTTTTTCTGTAAGCCCATAGTAGAAGATGTCTAATTGCACCCACTCTGAAAACATTTCAGAGGGGCATTTTCTTAGCATCTCTCTGTATCGCTCCCAGGCATCATAAAGAGATTCATTATCTCCTTGTTTGAAGCCTTGGATGCTCAGCCTTAGCTGTGTCATCCGTTTTGGAGGAAAATAGTGATTCAGGAATTTTTCTGATAGCTGTTTCCATGTCCTTATACTGTTCTTAGGTTGGTTATTTAACCACCTCTTAGCTTGATCTTTTACAGCAAATGGAAACAGTAATAATCTGTACACATCCTGATCTACTTCCTTATCATGTACTGTGTCAGCAATTTGTAAAAATTGTGCCAGAAACTCTGTAGGTTCTTCATGTGGAAGACCGGAATATTGGCAGCTTTGCTGCACCATGATAATGAGCTAAGGATTCAACTCAAAGCTACTAACTCCAATGGAGGGTATACAGATACTACTCCCATATGAAGCAGTAGAGGGGTTAGCATATGACCCCAGAGTCCTCCTGGACTGTTCATTTCCACTTAGTTCCATGATGGAGCAAGGGAGATGGTATAGATGTTGATATTGTCTATTTTATTTAATTTATTATATAAAGAAAATTGATTTTCGAAATAATAAAATAAAATGAAATAAAAATCGAAATAAAAAAATAAAATAAATAAAGAAAGAAAATTAAAAATTAAAATTCATAAAAATTTGAAAAAGTTTGTGAAGATTTTCGAAAAATTTGAGGAAAAAGAGGAAGTGGTTAGGATATTTTTGAAAAAGATAATAAAATATATATTAAAAAGATGGGAATTGAAAAATTTTGAAATTGAAATCTGAATTTTTATATAAAAATTTCGAAAATATAGTTTAAAATTAGTTAGAAAAGATATATTTTTTTTTGAATTTTGAATTTTATGATGAAAGAGAAAAACACACAAAAGACACAAGACTTAAAATTTTTAGATCTAATGCTCCTTATTTTCGAAAATTTTGGAGGGAAAAACACCAAGGAACACCAAACTTAAAAATTTTAAGATCAAAACACAAGAAAGACTCAAGAACACCTTGAAGATTCACAAGAACACTAAAGAAAGAACAACAAACTTAAAATTTTTAGAAAACCAAGATAAATTTTCGAAAATTAAAGACAGATCAACAAGAAAACACCAAACTTAAAGTTTGGCACAAGATTAAATCAAGAAAAATTATTTTTGAAGAAAAGATTTCAAAAAGAAGATACCCAATTGCCAAGAACATAAGCCAACGCTCTAATCAACTGAGCTAAAAATGTAACATATTTTAAAGATGTATTATTTTTATAGATAAGAATAAATTTTTTTTTGAAAACTAATGTTTTGAAAAAGCACAAGAAAAACAAGAAAAGACACAGAACAAGACAAACCAAAGATCAAACAAGAAAATTGACAAGAACAATTTGAAGATCAAGGAAGAACAAGAACATGCAATTGACACCAAACTTAGAACAAGACACTAAACTCACGAAAATTAGAAATTGATAAAGACAAATAATATTTTTTTTTTGAAAAATTTTTGAGAAGGGAATAAAGGACTCAGAATTTAATGACTCTATAACAACAAAAATAAATTATTCCTAATCTAAGCAACAAAATAAACCTTTAGTTGTTCAAACTCGAATAATCCCT
>NW_026264948.1:54066-54686 GCF_000817695.3 Arachis duranensis | reverse complement strand
TAACTGTGAGGCAGATTGCCAGATCTTTGGCAACTGTCACAATTAAGTACAAACGCTCGGGAATCTTTATAGAGAGTAGGCCAGTAGAAGCTACATTGGAGGACTCTTGTGGCTGTTCGCTCACTTCCAAAATGTCCTCCATACTGTGATCCATGGCAGTGCCATAGGATCTTCTGCGCTTCTTCCTTAGGCACACATCTATGGATTACTCCGTCTGCACATCTCTTGAAGAGATATGGTTCATCCCAAAGATAGTACTTTGCATCTGTGATCAATTTCTTTGATTGCTGCCTACTGTATTCTTTGGGTATGAACCTCACTGCCTTGTAGTTTGCAATGTCTGCAAACCATGGCACTTCCCGGATGGCAAAGAGTTGCTCATCTGGAAAGGTTTCAGAGATCTCAGTGAGAGGGAGGGATGCCCCTTCCACTGGTTCTATTCGGGACAGGTGATCTGCTACCTGATTTTCTGTCCCTTTTTTGTCTCTTATTTCTATATCAAACTCTTGCAGAAGCAACACCCATCTGATAAGTCTGGGTTTTGAATCCTGCTTTGTGAGTAGATATTTAAGAGCAACATGATCAGTGTACACAATCACTTTTGATCCTACTAAATATGA
>NW_026264948.1:52403-53875 GCF_000817695.3 Arachis duranensis | reverse complement strand
GGGACGACTTGGACAGGGCTTACCCAGGGGCTGTCAGAAATAGGATAAATAATCCCAGCCTCTAGTAATTTAGTGACCTCTTTCTGCACCACCTCCTTCATAGCTGGATTCAGCCGCCTTTGTGGTTGGACCACTGGCTTGGCGTCACCCTCCAATAGGATCTTGTTCATGCATCTGGCTGGGCTAATGCCCTTAAGATCACTGATGGACCATCCAAGAGCTGTCTTGTGTGTCCTTAGCACTTGAATTAGTGCTTCTTCTTCCTGTGGCTCTAAGGTAGAGCTTATGATTACAGGAAAGGTATCACCGTCTCCCAGAAATGCATATTTCAGGGATGGTGGTAATGGTTTGAGCTCGGGTTTGGGAGGTTTCTCCTCTTCCTGAGGGATTTTCAGAGGTTCTATTATCTTCTCTGATTCCTCCAAATCAGGCTGAACATCTTTAAAGATGTCCTCTAGCTCTGATTCGAGACTCTCAGCCATATTGACCTCTCTTACCAGAGAGTCAATGATATCAACACTCATGCAGTCATTTGGGTTGTCTGGATGTTGCATAGCTTTGACAACATTCAACTTGAACTCCTCCTCATTGACTCTCAGGGTTACTTCCCCTTTTTGGACGTCAATGAGGGTTCGGCCAGTTGCTAGGAAAGGTCTTCTTAGAATGAGAGTTGCACTCTTGTGCTCCTCCATTTCCAGCACCACAAAATCAGTAGGAAAGGCAAATGGCTCAACCTTGACAATCATGTCTTCAATCACGCCTGATGGGTATTTAATGGAGCCATCAGCAAGTTGAAGACATATTCGGGTTGGTTTGATTTCTTCAGTCAAACCAAGCTTTCTGATAGTAGATGCAGGTATTAGGTTGATACTTGCCCCAAGATAACATAAAGCTTGCTTGGTACAAGTGCCCTCTAATGTGCATGGTATCATAAAGCTTCCAGGATCCTTAAGCTTCTCAGGTAAGCTTTTCAGAATGACTGCACTGCATTCTTCAGTGAGGTAAACTTTTTCAGTCTCCCTCCAATCCTTCTTATGATTTAAGATCTCTTTCATGAACTTAGCATAAGAGAGTATTTGCTCAAGTGCCTCTGCAAACGGAATCTTTATTTCAAGAGTCCTGAGATAGTCTGCAAAGCGGGCAAATTGCTTATCCTGTTCCGCTTGGCAGAGTTTTTGAGGATAAGGTATTTTGGCTTTGTATTCCTCAACCTTAGTTGCTGTAGGTTTATTACCTACAGAAGTGGGTTGGGAAGCCTTTTTAGAAGGGTTATTATCAGCACTTGTATGTGACTGATCCCCTACTGGCGTTTGAATGCCAGGGGTGGAAGCTGGAGTGGCGTTAAACACCAACTCCTTATCTGTTACTAGCGTCTGAACGCCAGAACTGTGCTCCCTTTGGGCGTTCAACGCCGGATTCATGCTTGTTTCTGGTGTTGAACGCCAGGAATGAGCATGGTCTGGGCGTTCAGC
>NW_026264948.1:49392-52383 GCF_000817695.3 Arachis duranensis | reverse complement strand
ATGCTGATTTCTGGCAACTGTATCAATAAGCTCTTGAGCTTCTTCAATTGTTTTTCTCATATGTATAGATCCACCAGCTGAGTGGTCTAGAGAAATCTGAGCTTTTTCTGTAAGCCCATAGTAGAAGATGTCTAATTGCACCCACGCTGAAAACATTTCAGATGGGCATTTTCTTAGCATCTCTCTGTATCTCTCCCAAGCATCATAAAGGGATTCATTATCTCCTTGTTTGAAGCCTTGGATGCTTAGCCTTAGCTTTGTTATCCGTTTTGGAGGGAAATAGTGATTCAGAAATTTTCTGACAGCTGTTTCCATGTTTTTATGCTGTTCTTAGGTTGGTTATTTAACCACCTCTTAGCTTGATCTTTTACAGCAAATGGAAATAGTAGTAATCTATAGACATCCTGATCAATTTCCTTATCATGTACTGTGTCAGCAATTTGCAAAAATTGTGCCAGAAACTCTGTAGGTTCTTCCTGTGGAAGACCGGAATACTGGCAGCTTTGCTGCACCATGATAATGAGTTGAGGATTCAACTCAAAGCTACTAACTCCAATGGAGGGTATACAGATACTACTCCCATATGAAGCAGTAGTGGGGTTAGCATATGACCCCAGAGTCCTTCTGGACTGTTCATTTCCACTTAGTTCCATCATGGAATAAAGGAGATGGTATGTATGTTGATATTATTTATTTTATAAAAATAAAATAAAAATGGAATAAATAAAAATGGAATAAAATAAAAAAAATTGAAAATATTTTGTGAAGAATTTTGAAAAATTTTGAAATTGATATTTGAAATTTTTATATAAAAATTTCGAAATTATTGTTTAAAATTAGTTAGAAAAGATATTTATTTATTTTTTTTATTTTTTTTTGAATTTTGAATTTTATGATGAAAGAGAAAAACTCACAAAAGACACAAGACTTAAAATTTTTAGATCTAATGCTCCTTATTTTCAAAAAATTTTGGAGGGAAAACACCAAGGAACACCAAACTTAAAAATTTTTAGATCAAAACACAAGAAAGACTCAAGAACACCTTGAAGATTCACAAGAACACCAAGAACAAAAGAAAGAACACCAAACTTAAAATTTTTAGAAAACCAAGATAAATTTTCAAAAATTAAAGAAAAATTAACAAGAAAACACCAAACTTAGAGTTTGGCACAAGATTCAATCAAAGAAAAATTATTTTTGAAAAAGATTTTTAAAAGAAGATGCCCAATTGCCAAGAACATAAGCCAACGCTATAACCAACTGAGCTAAAAATGTAATGTATTTTAAAGATGTATTATTTTCGTGGATAAAAGTATAATTTTTGAAAGTTAGTGTTTTGAAAAAGCACAAGAAAAACAAGAAAAGACACAAAACAGGAAAAACTCGAGATCAAACAAGAAAAATAAACAAGAACAACTTGAAGATCAATGAAGAACAAAGAACACAAGTTCGAAAATTTAAAGAAAAATATAAAACATGCAATTAACACCAAACTTAGAACAAGACACTAAACTCACGAAAATTAACAATTAATTAAGAAAAATAATATTTTTGAAAAGAAATTTTTTTTTTGAAAAGAAACTATCCTATCAGGATTTACTGACTCTATAACAATAAAAATAAATTATTCCTAATCTAAGAAATAAAATAAACCTTTAATTGTTCAAACTCGAACAATCCCCGGCAACGGCGCCAAAAACTTGGTGCACGAAATTGCAATCACACTTTTTGCAATCCGCACAGCTAACCAGCAAGTGCACTGGGTCATCCAAGTAATACCTTACGTGAGTAAGGGTCGAATCCCGCGGAGATTGTTGGATTGAAGCAAGCTATGTTTATTTTATTAATCTTAGTCAGGATACCAATAGGATTCTTTAGCCTCGTATAAAGTAAAAAGGGCATAAAATAAATAGTTGTTACTTTAATAATGGAGAATAAAATCGTTACTTATTGTGCAGTAATGGGGAATATGTTGGAGTTTTGGAGATGCTTTGTCCTCTGAATTTCTGCAATGTAATATTCAACTCAATTTTTTGTAAAGCCCGTCTACCAACTCAGTTGTTTGTAAAGCACGTCTACGGCAAGCTGTATGTAGGGTGTCACCATTGTCAGTGGCTACTTCCCATCCTCTCAGTGAAAACGGTCCAGATGCTCTGTCACAGCACGGCTAATCAGCTGTTGGTTCTCGATCATGTTGGAATAGGATCCATTGATCCTTTTGCGTTTGTCATCACGCCCAGCAATCGCGAGTTTGAAGCTCGTCACAGCCATTCAATCCTTGAATCCTACTCGGAATACCACAGACAAGGTTTAGACCTTCCGGATTCTCAAGAGTGGCCGCCATCAATTCTAGCTTATACCACGGAGATTCTGATTAAGGAATCTAAGAGAAGCTCATTCAGTCTGATGTAGAACGGAAGTGTTTGTCAGGCACACATTCATGGATTGAGGGAGGTGATGAGTGTCACAGATCATCACCTCCTTCACAATTAAGCGCGAATGAACATCTTAGATAAGAACAAGCATGTTTGAATGGAAACTAAAGGAATTGTATTAATTCATCGAGACGCTACAGAGCTCCTCACCCCCAACAATGGAGTTTAGAGACTCATCCCGTCAAAAAGTATGTAATTCAGATCTGAAAATGTCATGAGGTACAAAATAATTTTCTAAAAGTTGTTTAAATAGTAAACTAGTAACCTAGGTTTACAGAATATGAATAAACTAAGATAATTGGTGCAGAAATCCACTTCTGGGGCCCACTTGGTGTGTGCTGGGGCTGAGACTAAAGCTATCCATGAGTAGAGGCTTTACTTGGAGTTAAACTCAAAGTTATGACGTGTTTTGGGCGTTCAACTCCGGATCATGACGTTTTTCTGGCGTTTAACTCCAGACAGCAGCATGTACTTGGCGTTCAACGCCAAGTTACGTCGTCTATCTTCGCGCAAAGTATGGACTATTATATATTGCTGGAAAGCCCTGGATGTCTAA
>NW_026264948.1:45620-49169 GCF_000817695.3 Arachis duranensis | reverse complement strand
GAGTTTTAAATGAAGCTCAGATTCTTATTAGATGAGCGGGGCTTGTAGCTTTTTGTTTCTGAACAGTTTTGGCATCTCCTTCTATCCTTTGAATTTCAGAATGATTGGCATCCATAGGAACTCAGAATTCAGATAGTATTATTGATTTTCCTAGTGTAGTATGTTGATTCTTGAACACAGTTATTTTATGAGTCTTGGCCGTGGCCCTAAGCACTTTGTTTTCCAGTATTACCACCGGATACATAAATGCCACAGACACATAACTGGGTGAACCTTTTCAGATTGTGACTCAGCTTTGCTAGAGTCCCCAGTCAGAGGTGTCCAGAGCTCTTAAGCACACTCTGTTTGCCTTGGATCACGACTTTAACCACTCAGTCTCAAGTTTGTAACTTGGACCTGTATGCCACAAGCACATGGTTAGGGACAGCTTGGTTTAGCCGCTTAGGCCTGGATTTTATTTCCTTGGGCCCTCCTATCCATTGATGCTCAAAGCCTTGGATCCCTTTTACCCTTGCCTTTTGGTTTTAAGGGCTCGTGGCATTTTCTATTGCTCCTTCCTTTTTTTTTTAACTGCTTTGTCTTGCTTCAAGAATCAATTTCATGATTTTTTCAGATCATCAATAATATTTTTCGTGTTCCTCATTCTTTCAGGAGCCAATATTCATCAAATTCAAAGTACAAGTTATGCACTGTTCAAGCATTCATTCAGAGAACAGAAAGTATTGCCACCACACATAATTAATTATAATTTTTATTATTAAGAACTCGAAAAATATAGATTACTTCTTTATTCTAAAAAAAAAATTCTACTACTTTATTTATGCCTGATGATGATGAGAAAAATAAATTATATCTTAATTGGAAATAAAATCAAAATAGACATACTAATTACTACTACTAAATATCTTCTAAGGTAAATTTCTATAATACTATTATCACTAAGTTAAAGCAGGAAAATTGGAACTCAGCAACCTGTTGTTTTGAGGAGTAGATGTCCCTCTAATCTGTGGGGTGCTTTTCAAGGATTAATTTTTGGCGCTTTAGCTCCCTTAGATCACGCCCCTGCTCTTCCTGTTCCTTAAGCAGTTTGCAAAGCATGCTACTTTGATTGTTCTGTTTTTCCTTTATTTGGTCCAAAGCTTCTTGCAATTTGGAAACAGAAGCCTCAAGATGCTCCTAATATTCGAATTGAGGCAGTTCTGGGAGGGCTTCCTGTGCTCTTCTCTTGGCAGAATCATCTTGTTGCTGTTGTCTGACCATTGATATTCCAGTGATTGGCCTCTCAACTGGAATATACTCTGTTATTCCCATCTTCACTCCGGCATCTTTGCAGAGCATAGAAATTAAGCTTGGAGAGGCCAATTTGACGTCCTTGGAATTCCTGTTTGCTATTTTGTATAGCTCACATGAGATCAGTTGATGGACTTCTACCTCTTTTCCCAACATGATGCAGTGAATCATGACAGCTCTTTTGATGTAACTTCAGAACGGTTGCTGGTGGGCAATATGGAACGCCCAATGAAATCTAGCCAGCCTCTGGCTACTGGTTTTAGATCTTCTCTTTTGAGTTGAATTGGGGTGCCAGTGGTGCTGGTAGTCCACCTGGCTTCAGGGATGCATATGTCCTCTAGAATCTTGTCTAGACCTTTGTTTACCCTCATCATTCTCCTGTTAAAGGAGTCTGGGTCATCTTTGAGTTGAGGAATCTTGAATATTTCCCTGATCTTGTCAGGATAAGTATGAACAATCTTTCCTCTGACTAAGGTCCGATGGTCATAGAGAGCAGCTCCAATTATTCTCTGCCTGTCTGTCTGCCATAAATTAGCATAGAACTCCTGAACCATGTTTCTTCCCACTTTCGTTTCAGGATTGGTCAGAATTTCCCAATTCCTGATTCGAATTTGCTCTTGAATCTCTTGATATTCATCTTCTTTCAGATCAAATTTGACTTCCGGGATCACTGATCTGTGGCTCATTATTTTGTAATAATGATCTGAATGTTCTTTAGTTAAGAACTTCCCTTGATTCCAAAGGGGCTTTGAAGCACTCTCTTTCTTGCCCCTTGGGGTGGGTTGCTTTCCTCTAGGGGCCATGAATTTAATGAGTATATTTTTGTGATCACGGATAACCACACCAAACTTAGAGCTTTGCTTGTCCTCAAGCAAAAGAGAAGAAAGAAGAGGGATAGGAAGAGAGCAAGTGTGGCAAGGTGATGAAGAGTGGGACGCCGAACACAATATAAGGGGAGGGGGGTGGGAAATTTCGAAAATAAGAAAAGGATAAGATAGAAGATATGATAAGAAAAAGATATAGTTTAAAAAGAGAAAGATATGAATCATATTTAAAAAGATAGATTTGAATTTTTTATTTTGAAAAAGATATTTTTAAAGAGATCATTGAGTTTTGAAAACAAAATTTTAAAAGAGTTTGATTGGATTGAAAATAATTTGTTTTTTTGGATTAAGATATATTTGATATTTTTGAAAAAGGGATTTTAGAAATTAGGATTTTTAGAACACTAATTTGATTTGAGGGATGATAATTTGAAATATGTTTATGCAAGAAATCATGAATTGAAACATAAAAAAATAGAAAATTTGTAAAGAAAAACGAATTTTACCTCCTCCCCACCATCCTGGCGTTAAACGCCCAACTGCTGCATGGTTTGGGCGTTTAATGCCCAAATGTTGCTTCTCCTGGGCGTTCAACGCCCAGCTGCTGCATCTTTCTGGCGTTGAACGCCAGGAAGTCCTTTGTTACTGGGCGTTTTTCTAAACGCCCAGGATGCTGTCAATCTGGCGTTAAACGCCCAGAAGGTGCTTCTTTCTGGCGTTTAACGCCCAGAAGATGCTCCTTTCTGGCGTTTAACGCCCAGATGGCTACCCTTACTGGCGTTGAACGTGGCGTTTAACGCCCAGATGGCTACCCTTACTGGCGTTGAACGCCCAGTGGGTGCTTCTTTTGGGCGTTCAACGCTCAAAATGTTTCTTACTGGCTTTTTCACGCCAGTGAGCTTCCAATTTCCTTTATAACTCTGTGAATCCAACCAATTGCTATTTTACCTTGAAGATACTCTGACATATACCTGAAACAAAATCAATTAATTAATTAATACGAATAAAATTAAATTTTGTGATTGGCTGGGTTGCCTCCCAGCAAGCGCTTCTTTAGTGTCATTAGCTGGACTATTACTGAGTTTTAATCAAGTCTCAGCTTTGAGCATTCTTGCTCAAAATTGCCTTCAAGATAATGTTTGACTCTTTGTCCATTAACAATGAACTTTTTATTAGAGTCATTATCCTGAAGCTCTATGTATCCATATGGTGATACGTTTGTAATGACATATGGACCTCTCCACCGGGATTTTAATTTTCCGGGGAACAATTTGAGCCTAGAATTAAATAGCAGAACTTTCTGCCCCGGCTCAAAGACTCTGGATGACAATTTCTTATCATGCCATCTTTTTGCTTTCTCTTTGTAAATCTTTGCATTCTCGAAAGCATTGAGTCTAAATTCCTCTAGCTCATTTAACTGGAGCAATCGTTTTTC
>NW_026264948.1:45193-45497 GCF_000817695.3 Arachis duranensis | reverse complement strand
ATCCATGCATTGGCATAGAACTCTTGAACCATCAAGATTCCGACTTGTTGAATGGGGTTGGTAAGCACTTCCCAACCTCTTCTTCGGATCTCATGGCGGATCTCCGGATATTCACTCTTTTTGAGTGAAAAAGAGACCTCATGGATCACCTTCTTCAAGGCCACAACTTCATAGAAGTGGTCTTGATGCACCCTTGAGATGAATCTATTCATCTCCCATGACTCGGAGGTGAAAGCTTTTGCCTTCCCTTTCCTCTTTCTAGAGGTTTCTCCGGCCTTAGATGCCATAAATGGTTATGGAAAAA
>NW_026264948.1:43838-44453 GCF_000817695.3 Arachis duranensis | reverse complement strand
GGATTCTTCATTCACTTGAATGATCAATTCTCCTCTGTCAACATCAATCACAGCCTTTGCTGTGGCTAGGAAGGGTCTGCCAAGGATGATGGATTCATCCATGCACTTCCTAGTCTCTAGGACTATGAAATCAGCAGGGATGTAATGGTCTTCAATCTTTACCAGAACATCCTCTACAAGTCCATAAGCTTGTTTTCTTGAATTGTCTGCCATCTCTAGTGAGATTCTTGCAGCTTGTACCTCAAAGATCCCTAGCTTCTCCATTACAGAGAGAGGCATGAGGTGCACACTTGACCCTAAGTCACACAGAGCCTTCTTGAAGGTCATGGTGCCTATGGTACAAGGTATGGAAAACTTCCCAGGATCTTGTCTCTTTTGAGGTAATTTCTGCCTAGACAAGTCATCCAGTTCTTTGGTGAGCAAAGGGGGGTTCATCCTCCCAAGTCTCATTACCAAATAACTTGTCATTTACTTTCATGATTGCTCCAAGATATTTAGCAACTTGCTCTTCAGTGACATCTTCGTCCTCTTCAGAGGAAGAATACTCATCAGAGCTCATGAATGGCAGAAGTAAATCCAATGGAATCTCTATGGTCTCAGTGTGAGCCTCAGATT
>NW_026264948.1:43449-43768 GCF_000817695.3 Arachis duranensis | reverse complement strand
AGGTCAGTGCACGCCCATTGAGGTCTTCCTCAGTGGCGTTCACTGCCTCTCCTCCCTCTCCAAATTCGGCCATGTTTATGGTCTTGCACTCTCCTTTTGGATTTTCTTCTGTATTGCTTGGGAGAGTACTTTGGAGGGAGTTCAGTAACTTTCTTGCTCAGCTGTCCCACTTGTGCCTCCAAATTCCTAATGGAGGACCTTGTCTCAGTTATGAAACTTTGAGTGGTTTTGATTAGATCAGAGACCATGGTTGCTAAGTCAGAGTGGCTCTGCTTAGAATTCTCTGTCTGTTGCTGAGAAGATGATGGAAAAGGCTTGA
>NW_026264948.1:42744-43435 GCF_000817695.3 Arachis duranensis | reverse complement strand
CTTCCACCATTATTGTTGTTGAAACCTTGTTGAGGTCTCTCTTGATTCTTCCATGAGAAATTTGGGTGATTTCTCCATGAAGAATTATAGGCATTTCTCCATGAAGACTTATAGGTGTTTCCATAGGGTTCTCCTAGGTAATTCACCTCTTCCATTGAAGGGTTCTCAGGATCATAAGCTTCTTCTTCAGATGAAGCATCCTTAGTACAGCTTGGTGCATTTTGCATTCCAGACAGACTTTGAGAAATCAAATTGACTTGTTGAGTCAATATCTTGTTCTGAGCCAATATGGTATTCAGAGCATCAATCTCAAGAACTCCTTTCTTCTGACTTGTCCCATTGTTCACAGGATTCCTTTCAGAAGTGTACATGAATTGGTTATTTGCAACCATTTCAATGAGCTCTTGAGCTTATGTAGGCGTCTTCTTCAGATGAAGAGATCCTCCAGCAGAGCTATCTAAAGACATCTTGGATAGTTCAGAGAGACCATCATAGAAAATACCTATGATGCTCAATTCAGAAAGCATATCAGAAGGACATTTTCTGATCAATTGCTTGTATCTTTCCCAAGCTTCATAGAGGGATTCTCCATCCTTCTGTCTGAAGGTTTGGACTTCCACTCTAAGCTTACTCAATTTTTGAGGTGGAAAGAACTTTGCCAAGAAGGCATTGACTAGCTTTTCCCAAGAGT
>NW_026264948.1:39063-39392 GCF_000817695.3 Arachis duranensis | reverse complement strand
CAATCTCTGAATCAGATTTTTGCTCAGGACCCTCAATTTCAACCAGAAAATACCTGAAATCACAGAAAAACACACAAACTCATAGTAAAGTCTAGAAAAGTGAATTTTAACTAAAAACTAATAAAAATATACTAAAAACTAACTAGATCATACTAAAAACATACTAAAAACAATGCCAAAAAGCGTACAAATTATCCGCTCATCAACATCTGTGAAGAGGGCGCCCAATGGAAGAGAGATTCAAGAGGAAAGCCGGTTCAACTGAGAAGGCATGACCTCATGCCCGTGGCTAGGGGATGGTTGGAGTTTATCCAACGCTCAATCATTCT
>NW_026264948.1:37867-38729 GCF_000817695.3 Arachis duranensis | reverse complement strand
CTTTCCTCCACAAAACTATTGGGAGCAAATCAACACCTCCCTAGGAGAATTGAGTTCCAACATGGGACAACTAAGGATGGAACACCAAGAACATTCCATCATCCTCCATGAAATTAGAGAAGATCAAAGAATCATGAGAGAGGAGCAACAAAGGCAAGGAAGAGACATTGAGGAGCTCAAGCACTCCATAAGACCTTCAAGAGGAAGAACGAGCCGCCATCACTAAGGTGGACCAGTTCTTTAATTTCCTTGTTCTTTATTTTTCTGTTTTTCGAAAAAATCATGCTTATGTTTATCTATGTTTGTGTCTTGTGATCATTAGTGTCTTAGTGTCTATGCCTTAAAATTATGAATGTCCTATGAATCCATCACCTCTCTAATGAAAAATGTTCTTAATTGAAAAAGAGAAGAATTGCATGAATTTTAAATTTTATAACAGATTAATTATTTTGATATGGTGACAATACTTTTGTTTTCTGAATGTATGCTTGAACAGTGCATATGTCTTTTGAATTTGTTGTTCATGAATGGTTGGCTCTTGAAAGAATGATAAAAAAGGAGACATGTTACTGAGGATCTGAAAAATCATAAAAATGATTCTTGAAGCAAGAAAAAGCAGTGAATACAAAAAAAAAAGAAGCGAAAAAAAGGGGAGAAAGAGAAAAAGAAAGAAAAAGAAAGAAATAAAGTTGTGATCCAAGGCAAAAAGAGTGTGCTTAAGAACCCTGGACACCACTAATTAGGGACTCTAGCAAAGCTGAGTCACAATCTGAAAAGGTTCACCCAATTATGTGTCTGTGGCATGTATGTATCTGGTGGTAATACTGGAAGACAGAGTGCTTTGGGCCACGGCCAAGACTCA
>NW_026264948.1:36709-37773 GCF_000817695.3 Arachis duranensis | reverse complement strand
TCAGTTGCTTGGGGACAAGCAACAATTTAAGTTTGGTGTTGTGATGAGCGGATAATTTGTACGCTTTTTGGCATTGTTTTTAGTATATTTTTAGTATGTTTTAGTTAGTTTTTAGTATATTTTTATTAGTTTTTAGTTAAAATTCACTTTTTTGGACTTTACTATGAGTATGTGTGTTTTTCTGTGATTTCAGGTATTTTTTGGCTGAAATTGAGGGACCTGAGCAAAAATCTGATTCAGAGACTGAAAAGGACTGCAGATGCTGTTGGATTCTGACCTCCCTGCACTCGAAGTGGATTTTCTGGAGGTACAGAAGCCCAATTGGCGCGCTCTTAACGGCGTTGGAAAGTAGACATCCTGGGCTTTCCAGCAATGTATAATAGTCTACACTTTGCTCGAGATTTGATGGCCCAAACCGGCGTTCCAAATCAGCTCAAAATTGCCCGGCGTTAAACGCCGGAACTGGCACAAGAATGGGAGTTAAACGCCCAAACTAGCACAAAAGCTGGCGTTTAACTCCAAGAAGAGTCTCTACACGAAAATGCTTCAATGCTCAGCCCAAGCACACACCAAGTGGGCCCGGAAGTGGATTTTTATATCAATTACTCATTTCTGTAAACCCTAGGCTACTAGTTCTCTACAAATAGGACCTTGTACTATTGTATTTTCATCTTTGGACATCTAGTTCTTAGATCATTGGGAGGCTTGCCATTCGGCCATGCCTAGACCTTGTTCTTATGTATTTTCAACGGTGGAGTTTCTACACACCATAGATTAAGGTGTGGAGCTCTGTTGTACCTCGAGTATTAATGCAATTACTATTGTTCTTCTATTCAATTCAGCTTGTTCTTATTCCAAGATATTTATTCGCACTCAAGAACTTGATGAATGTGATGATTATGTGACGCTCATCATCATTCTCACTTATGAACGCGTGCCTGGCAACCACTCCCGTTCTACAAGCAAACAAGGCTTGAATGTTTATCTCTTGGATTCTTTAATCGGAATCTTCGTGGTATAAGCTAGAATTGATGGCGGCATTCAAGAGAATCCGGAAGGTCTAA
>NW_026264948.1:11608-36701 GCF_000817695.3 Arachis duranensis | reverse complement strand
GGTGATGCCCAACATACAGCTTGCCATGGAAAGGAGTAAGAAGGATTGGATGAAGACAGTAGAAAAGCAGAGAGACGGAAGGGACAAAGCATCTCCATTCGCTTATCTGAAGTTCTCACAAATGAATTACATAAGTGTCTCTATCTTTATCTTTGTGTTTTATTCATATATCATCCATAACCATTTGAATCTGCCTGACTGAGATTTACAAGGTGACCATAGCTTGCTTCATACCAACAATCTCCGTGGGATCAACCCTTACTCGCGTAAGGTTTATTACTTGGACGACCCAGTGCACTTGCTGGTTAGTTGTGCGAAGTTGTGTTTATACCATGGTATTGAGCACCAAGTATTTGGATTCATTACCGGGTATTATTTGAGTTGTGAAAAGTAGTGATCACAATTTCGTGCGCCAGTAACACATTTGATGATTAGGGTTGCAGTTAATTTAAGAATAGTATATCAAATGATGTTTACTCACATAATAATTTGTGGCCCGTTAATCAAAAACTCTCTTCTTGTTCTCCTTTAACGAATGTATGAGTATACTTGAAGGTCTCTCTCATCGTCACCTCGTGATCTAATAACTTGGACTGTAATTTTGAAGCCACATGTTAAGTGAAGTAATAATGAAATTATATTAAGACTAAATGAACTTAATAACAAAATGAAACAAATTACTTACACGTATGGCCTTAGTCCTCATGAAAGTCACTGACCAATTGGTATACTTCGATGATTTGGCCGATGTCCTATTAGCTCTGTTGGTGAGTCGGTGATGCTTGACCCCCTCATCAGTCTCCCAATGGACGTACATTAACTTCTTAATGTCTAGGCAGAGCCAGATGGTGAGGTGATACCGGTGCTGACGTACGTCCTCTAACATCTGCTAAAGCCTCCTAACCATCCGATGGTGGAAGATCTTCCTTATCATAAGATCGTGAGTCTTGTCCCATATAAAGTTCTCCTACAGAAAAAATATTTAACACGAGTTAATCGAAATTAAATACATAATTAAACAAAATAGAAGATATAAACTAACACTAAGGTTTGAATATGTTGAGTTCTTACTGACCACTTTTGAAACCATCGCTCTTTGGTCTCAGTTGGGATCTTCTTGTATCTCGGCCATGGGTAGTCATACATCAGATCGATGATATTAGTGCACTCCTATGTACATGCATTATTATTTAGTGCAAACCTATCAATGAAAAACTTAGGATTAGTAGTTTACTAAAAAGTTATTCGAAGTTTTCTATAAACTTCAATTATATTTAGATTTTTTTTAATTTCAGCAGAGTTTTATTTATAACTAGAATGCGCCAAAAATTACATCCATCAACAATTCACATAAACGACAATAATTATCAACAATCAACAAACAAGAATCAAGAATCAAACAGCAACATCCATCAACAATCAAGAATTATCAATTAATTAAGGTTAGTAGTTTCATCTATATGGCATTATATGACTTAAGCATCAACATCCATCAAAGATCAAGAATTATCAAACACAATAAGTAGTTCAAACCTACTAAACTAAATCAAACCTATCTTAATAACTTAAATCCACTAAAACTAGAAAATTGGTGTAACTAAATTAAACTGACTAACTAAAATAGTTTGCAGACAAAAGACATAAACTAGTACTCATGCTGAAGTCCCATCAGGCCAAATCGTTATTTGTACGATAGGAGGTGGTGGAAGGGCATCTGGCTGGGATCCATAAGAGGATTCTGGCACCACGGTGTCAGTTGTTGGAGGCAGCATTGCTGAATTAATGAGAGCTTCGGGTTCAAACCTTCAACTTGATTTGTCTGTCTTTCTTTATTAAGAAAACTACAGCTACATCTAGCAAATTCTTCATCAACATTATCTGAGATTTTTCTATGGAGTACTAATCATTGAGTACCCTTAGAAAGCATGTCGCATGCGTTTGTCTTCTATATCATTTCATCACTCCAAGGTCACAAGAACATTTCATAGTGCATTTGCACACTGGAATTCACATGAATTCTTCGAGTTCCTCCCAGATTCCTTTAAGCTTTGGGAAATATGTTGTAATTGACATTTTCCATGTCTCAGTATGAATTGTTATTCTTGCAATTCTTCTATCCTGAAAATATCTCCTTTATAGAACCTATGCTTCAAATCATTCCAAAGTTCACAAGCATCATCACACCATCCCACACTTTGCAACATTTCTCGCTCGGCTCAAATAAGCATGAAGCCAAGAAAGCATAAACGTGTTACACCTATCCTAACTTTCGAATGAGAAAAGGTAAGGTGACCTTTTCCTCCTTCAAACCTCTATTTCCTATGAGTCCTAGGTTGATATATGTGTGAAATTTGGTGATATTAGAGTTGCTTGCATGATTTCGGTACTTGGTGTGGTTGTGGAGCAATTCTTGAGGCTTGGTGGGAGTTGAGCAAGCTTGGTTTGGCTGGAAAGAGAAGGATTCAAGGGTTGAAAATCGCCGTCATTAAAGTATGGGTTTTGGTTTCAGGTAGGCATTATGTAAGGTTATGTGAAAATCTAGGTTACTTGTCCCTAGGATAAGATTGAATGAAATTGATCGTTGATATGCTTGAATAATAGTTAGTATGAATTTTGTGTTGGTTGATGTGTTTAGCATGAAATTGAGAATGGAAATTAATGAGTTTTAGGATGAATTGAGAAGTGTTATGTGCTATTGTGCGATTGGATAATTGTGATGTATGCATGATTGAATTGGTGTGGTATGATTGCCTATAATGATAATTGATATGAAAATTTGGGCTGGAGGCTGTGATAGAGTGAGAAATTTCCTCTTTGGTAAGTCGAGATAAGTGATTTGAATTGTTGAATGAGAATGAGATGATTGATTATAATTTGGTTGTGAATTTTGGATGCTTGAGTGTGTATGTTAAGGTTGGATTAAAACTTTGGTAAATTAAGTGCCGAATAATTAGGAAGGGTAGAGAATTGATAAATGAGTGTTGAGAATGTTTAGAAATGGTTTGGAAATGGTTTAGAACTAAATTGGCTTGAAAATTGATCAAAATGAGCATTTGCGCAAAATTGGTAAAAATGAGCTTTTAACCAACTTTAACAGGCTATAACTTAGCGCTTGGAGTTTAGTATTTGATGAAATTTATCTTAAATTAAAGGTGTTGATGAGAGCTTTAAATCGGTTTAAGAATGAAGGAAAATAGATTTTTGTAGAGAAAGTTATGAATAATTGAAAATTAGTGTTTTAAACTGAAATATGAGATATTGCAGAAATATAATAATTTTGGTCTTGTGCATACGCACGAGGTTGTGCACACGCACAAGTTAGAACGAGTGTAAAGACTCGTGCATATTCATGAGGATGTGCATACGCACACCAAAGGAAGTTTCTCAAGTTGTGCGTACACACAAGGTGATGTGTATGCACAAGCTGGGAAGTGTTTCTAATTTGTGCATACGCACAAGGGTGATACGTATGAACAAGTCCTGTTTTCTCAATCAATCTCTATTTTTGACTGTTTGGCTTTTCTATAAGAACTGGGTTTTTCACGAAAACCCGTTTTAATAAAATAATTTTAGTGCTCAGAATAGATTAAATTTAGAAGTCTTAATTTGAAAATATAAATGTGAAATTTGATTTCAGTGAATTTTTCTGAGTTGGAAAATGTATCTTTTTCAAAAATTTTCTGAGAAAATGCGTACTGGCGCTTAAGCCGGCAATACCAGAACTAGTCTGTCCAGTACTGCATATTTTAGAAAATAAGATTTTGAAAATTTATTTATTGTTTTGAAAGAATAAAAAAATTTTAGAATAAAAAATCGAACACTAATCTTAAAGGTTTTGGCCCAAAGTGAGCCAAACGAACCAAAAACGCTATGCGGTTGGACCGGGCCCAAGTTCAGCCCAAGGCCCAACATATATAAACCCATTAAATGAGCTTTTCAGCTCATTCCACCCTCATTTGAAGAAGGGGGCACTGCTGAGTTGAGAGGAAAGGGAGAAGAAAGAACACTATTCACCCTCACCTTTTGCTTGTAACTTGAACTACGGAGCTCCAGTTGACAAGCTATTTGCTGTTAGATTGCGTCTAATTCCCAGTTTCCTACACTAACTTTTGCATTTTTGGGGTTTAGTTTTTGAGTAGATTTTGTGGTTTTGCTTGTTTAGGTGATTGCTAGTAGCAAGTAATTATTATATTTAACCCTTAATCTCGTTGGGTAAGGTATGGTTTCACTAAACCCTTATGTTTAGTTATTTTGTGTATCTTAGATTTTGATTTTGGTATATATATGTGATGTTAGATTAAGTTTTGGTATTTGTTGGAGTTGGTTGAGGCTTCGGTTTGAGGTTGGTGGTTTCGTTTTGGTGTTTGTAACATTTTGGGAATCAGCCAAGGTATGGTTTCGGTTTTCTTTATGTAATATGTAATGTTTATGGACACTTAGGCTAGTTGACCTTAAGATAGGTTGAAAGGTGTGATTGTATGGTTAATTGTTCATAAATGAATGCTTGATGATAGTTTGGGTGTTGGATGAATGGGTTTGAATATGATGATACAATTGTCAGTTGATGATGATTATTGATGAGTTATGTTGGTGGGTGTTGAGATTTGAAGATGGATATTGATGATGATTTTTTATTTTTGGTTGTTATTGATTATGGTGGTTGATGATAGTTGGAAATTATTGATGTTAATGATGTATTATGATGTTGATGAGAAAAGTGAAGATTGATGTTATTTTTGCGAATTGATAGATATTGTATTGGTGTTGTGTGGAAGGAATTGGAATAATAATGATGATGATTGTATGATTTGATGATGAATGATGATATTTGTGTATATGGCTTGTATATAGAATAATGTATTGTAATTGGGGATATGGAATGAATTGAGGAATGGTTTTGATGAGGATTTGTATTTGTTGATGATGATGTTGTTGATTGATAAAGGTTATGAGTGTTTGTGATGATTTTGGATGTTGAGGAATAATAATTTTTTATGGTGTAGAACGGTGTAATTGGAATATTATGGATGGATGAGTTGAGAGAGGATTGGTAGGACTTTTGGAGTAGTATTGGTGTTGTTGGGTTGTGAATTATTTGGGGTTTTGAATTGAGAGTTGGTTAAATTTGAGGATTTGAGGTTTTAGGTAAAAATAGATTGTTGGTGAACTTTGACGGATCATAACTTGTGCCTCAGTTTTCAAAAAGTGTTGAAACTTGTTTAGAATTAAAGATTATTGAAAAGTCTTCAAATTGATATAAAGTTTCTAAAATTTCGATTTTTGTAGAGGAAGTTATGATCATTCAAAGTTTGGTGTTAAAATCTGAAATTCGGCAAAGTTGCAGAATTTTGTGATTTCTGGTATGTGTGCACGCACAGCCTTGTGCGCACGCACACACCAATGGAGTTTTACAACCTGTGCGCATGCACAGCCCTGTGCGCATGCACAAGTTGGGAAGGTCTGTCTATTGGGGGCGCTAGCACGCCTTGTGCAAGTGAACAGCATTATGAAATTTGGTACCTGTGCGTACGCACACCCCTTTGTGTACGCACACGTTTTAAAACTTCTCTTGGCCGTGCGCACGTACAAGTCCTGATTCTCAAATTTAAAACTTGTTTTCAACTATTTCACCTTTCCAACAAGCTTGTAAGCTTCTGTGACTCTATTTTGAGACTCTTGGGCTCATTCTTGAGTATTGAAACATGGGAAAAGTCTTAGGAGAATTTTATTTGGGTTTTACGTTAGAAAAGTTAGCAAATGGAGGTCAAGGTTTATGGTGTATTGAAGATGAGCTGGTTGAGAGAGAGAAGGAAGAGTGGTGACTATGGTGATTGCTGACAACGAATTTTAGAAAATTGATGAACTAAGGAGTTCAAATTGGAACTTATGAATTGATGACGGTTGTGGCGAGTATGAGTGGAAGTGTGGTATGAGCAGTGGTATTTGAGATTGGATATGTAATTACAATATGCATTGTTATCTGTCGTAGGGGCTGTGGCAGTCTCCTGCCTACATTCGGATGTGAGAGTTGAAGTTAGGCTTCTCACTCACACTTCTCGCAACCAGAGGAAGGTGGTAGGGCACGCTCCCTCGAAATATTTCCCTCTGAAAGGAGAAGGTGGTAGGGTACTTATCCCTCGGAATTATTCCTCCTGAGAATGTGATTTCTCTCTGATTGCAAGGTGATAGGGCACTAACCCACGGAATCATGCGGCAACCAGAGGAAGGTGGTAGGGCACGGTCCCTCGGAATGTTTCCCTCTGAAAGGAGAAGGTGGTAGGGCACTCATCACTCGGAATTATTCATCCTTATGCGCAATAGAGAGACAAATTCGGGAGTTGTCGACCTGATTTGCCGTCGGGTTTGGCACAATAACCGACATGTGATATCACAGCCAATAGGGAAGACATTCATCATATGCATCTTTGGTGGACGAAATTGTGATCCATATTCTTTAAGTTGTACTCATTGTAAAATTATGGAATTTGAAATTGGCACGAGTGAACACAACTCCGTTCAACTAACCAGCAAGTGTACTGGGTCGTCCAAGTAATAAACCTTACGCGAGTAAGGGTCGATCCCACAGAGATTGTTGGTATGAAGCAAGCTATGGTCACCTTGCAAATCTCAGTCAGGCGGATTCAAGGATAATTGGATTATTAGTTTAAATTTGATTAATGGAATAAATAGAAAATAAAAAGGGATAGAAATACTTATGTAAATCAAGAGTGGGAATTTCAGATAAGCATATGGAGATACTGTATGGCTCAAGGACGCCTGCTTTCCTACTGCTTCAACTCAATCCTTCTTACTCCTTTCCATGGCAAGCTGTGTATAGGGGTTCACCAGCAGCGGTGGCTACTTTCAATCCTCTCGGGAAAATGATCCTATGCACTGTCACTGCACGGCTAATCGTCTGGAGGCATCACCCTTGACACTGGCCGAAGGCTACATCCCATCCTCGCAGTGAAAACTACGCTCACGCGCTCTGTCACAGCACGGCTAATCACTGGTTGGTCCCCGCTCCTACTGGAATAGAATCCCTTGATTCTTTTGCGTCTGTCACTAACGCCCAGCACTTGCGAGTCTGAAGCACGTCACAGTCATTCATTACCGGAATCCTACTCGGAATACCACAGACAAGGTGAGACTTTCCGGATTCCCAGGATCCTACTCGGAATACCACAGACAAGTTTAGACTTTCCGGATCCTCATAAATGCCGCCATCTATCTAGCTTATACCACGAAGATTCTGTTGGGGAATCTAAGAGATACACATTCAAGCTTGGTTGCATGTAGAACGGAGGTGGTTGTCAATCACGCGCGTTCATAAGTGATAATGATGATGAGCGTCACATAATCATCACATTCATCATGTTCTTGGGTGCGAATGAATATCTTGGAATAAGAATAAGATAGAATTGAATAAAAGAAAATAGAATTGCATTAATACTTGAGGTACAGCAGAGCTCCACACCCTTAATCTATGGTGTGCAGAAACTCCACCGTTGAAAATACATAAGTAAAAGGTTCAGGCATGGCCGAGAGGCCAGCCCCCTGAGTGTGATCACTAGATTCAAAAATACAATCCAGGATGCCATTTGGAGTTCTGTAGCTCCAGAAAATCCATTTTGAGTGCAGGGAGGTCAGATTCCAACAGCATCAGCAGTCCTTTTGTCAGCCTTTTTCAGAGTTTTGCTCAAGTCCCTCAATTTCAGCCAGAAATAACCTAAAATCACAGAAAAACACACAAACTCATAGTAAAGTCCAGAAATGTGAATTTAACATAAAAACTAATGAAAACATCCCTAAAAGTAGCTTGAACTTACTAAAAACTACCTAAAAACAATGCCAAAAAGCGTATAAATTATCCGCTCATCAATCTTCTATATGCTTGCTTGCTTTGACTACTTGAGTTTGCCTAATTGTATAACATATCTACTTGCTTCTTGAATTACCTGCTATATATATGAATATTACATGTGATTTTCTTGCTTGCATTATCTGTGTTTATTTGGTGTTGAGGAGGTTAGGTAGGCGGTGGCGATGGGATTGCACGGAGGGTAGGTTGTTGAAGGCTGAGGGATACAACGGTGTGATTAGTATTAGTTAGAATTTCCTTAAGTTTAGATAACCCAGTTTATGGTTTAAGTTCTTTATTAATTTATCTTGTTCTAAGCTTGAATATTCGCTTGCGATGGGAAGTCCTAGGATTGCCTTCGGCGTCCTGAAGCCTTACATCTTACATTATTGGGCACTGATACCATACTGAAAACCTCCGGTTCTCATTCCATACATTGTTGTTGTTTTTCAGATGCAAGTCATAATTCACTTCGGTGAAATTGCGGACATGGTGACAGAGCGGAGTATGGTTCTTTCCTCGTATGTTTCTGTTTTACCTTTGTCGTAGTATTCTCTCACCTTTTGTATATTTAACTTTATTGCCTTAGAGGCTTACTTGAGAGATAAGTTGTATAAGCTATTTTAACTCCAAAATCCTGTATTTTCTATTTGTAACTAGTCGACTTAAACTCCGCGAGCTGCGGCTAGTTCTCTATGATTATAATAATATTGTATCTATATATATGTTTTATTCTTTTACATCTAAACTTTGTATCTTGTGCGTTAGCCTCGTGTGAACGTCTCGCGCCTTTATAATTCTATTTTTAAGCTTAATCCTTCATCGGGCTTCTAGAATATATTATCTTCTTCTATATAAATATGTATAAGACTTAGAATTGTCGTAACCTCTGAATAACCTTTGCTTTACGGCTAGAGGTAAAGCTTAGGGTAATTGGGGTGTTACATTTAGTGGTATCAGAGCAATTCGTCCTCGTGAGCCTGAGGGACAGACTGATTGTGCGTCGTTAAACACTCTGGGTCATTTTTCTTTCATGCTATTTAGGTTATCTACTTGATATTTCATAGCATGCTTGTTTGTGAGTGCCTTTTGGTATAATTGAAGCACTAGACTTTTGATATTGAGACTGATCACCTTGATATCGACTGTTTGGTGTGGAAAGGAAACCCTAATGGCAACTCACGGATGAGGTCGATCACGTTAATGGAGAGGTAGTGAGGATGGCTAACCTGCCCTATGCGTTACGAGCTCAGCATGTTTCAGAAAACCATTTTGTGGAGTTTGCGGCATATCAGTTGATGGGTGCGGCTCTGAACTAGTGGCAACAGAAGTAACAACAGATACTTTTGCGGCTTTTAACTATGATTTTATCAATTTGTGAACTTAGTTTCTAATTTATCTTGTCAAAAGGAATCCAAAATTGAAAAGTTTGTTTAAAAAAGTGTGATTTCAAGTATTTGACTTATGAAGAAATGATTTTTGACTCCTTTGAAAAAGCGTTAACAATGAATTCGTTTAGATTGAACTTGTTTTAAAGGTTTTTAAGAGTATTATAAAATTGGTATTTAGTTTAAAGGAAAAATTTCGGATTCTTAATGACGATAATCAGAGTGACGTAGCGGAAGACGAAAGGAAACATCAGCACGGTAGGACGATTTGATGGGGACATATCGAGTGATTCGAATTTTAGAGGACAAAAATTTTATTAGGATGGGAGAATGTAAGAACCGGGATTCTTCACAAAAAACCGTTTTAAAAAAATAATTTTAGTGCCCGGAATAGATTTAAAATTTAGAAGTTTTAATTTGAAAATATAAATGTAAAATTTGATTTCAGTGAATTTTTCTGAGTTAGAAAATGTATTTTTTTAAAAAAATTTCTGAGAAAATGCGTACTGGCGCTTAAGCCAGCAGTATCGGCTCTAGTCTGTCAAGTACTGCGTATTTTGGAAAATAAGATTTTGAAAATTTATTTATTGTTTTGAAAGGATATAGATAACTTAGAATCGAAAACCGGACACTAATCTTAAAGGTTTTGGTCCAAAATGGGCCAAACGAACCAAAAATGCTACGCGATTGGACTGGGCCCAAGTTGGGCCCAAGGTCCAACATATATAAGCTCATTAAATGAGCTTTTCAGCTCATTAAATGAGCTTTTCAACTCATTCCACCCTCATTTGAAGAAGGGGGCGCTTCTGAGTTGAGAGGAGAGGGAGAAGAAAGAACACTATTTATCCTCACCTTCTTTTGCTTGTAACTTGAGCTACGAAGCTCCGATTGACGAGCTGTTTGTGGCCATGCGAAGCTCTTGATGAGCTCTTTATTTCTATTTGAGATAATTTGGTAATAAATCGCGTCCTAATCCCTAGTTTCCTGCCCTAACTTCTGTGTTTTTGGTGGTTTGGTTTTTGAGTAGATTTTGTGGTTTTGCTTGTTTAGGTAATCGCTAGTAGCGAGTAATTGTTGGATTTTACCCTAGTCTTGTTGGGTAAGGTAAGATTTTACTAAAACCTTGTGTTTAGTTGTTTGTGTATCTTAGGTTTGATTTTGGTATATATATGTGATGTTAGATTGAGTTTTGGTGTTTGTTGGAGTTGGTTGAGGCTTTGGATCGAGCTTGGTGGCTTCGTTTTGGTGTTTGGAATGTTTTGAGAATCGACTAAGGTATGATTTTGGTTTCCTTTATGTAATATATGATTTTTATATACACTTAGGCTAGTTGACCCTAAAATAGGTTGAAAGGTGTGATTATATGGTTAATTGTTCATAAATGAATGCTTGATGATGGTTTGGGTGTTGGATGAATGGGTTTGAATATGATGATACAATTGTCAGTTGATGATGATTATTGATGAGTTATGTTGGTGGGTGTTGAGATTAGAAGATGGGTATTGATGATGATTTTTTACTTTTGGTTGTTATTGATTATGGTGGTTGATGATGGTTGGAAATTATTAATGTTAATGATGTATTATGATGTTGATGAGAAAACTGATGATTGATGTTATTCATGGGAATTGATAGATATTATATTGGTGTTGTGTGGAAAGAATTGGAATAATAATTATGATGATTGTATGATTTGATGATGAATGATGATATTTGTGTATATGGCTTGTATATAGAATAATGTATTGTAATTGGGGTTATAGAATGAATTGAGGAATGGTTTTGATGAGGATTTCTATTGGTTGATGATAATGTTGTTGGTTGATAATGGTTTTGAGTGTTTGTGATGATTTTGGATGTTGAGGAATAATAATTTTTTTATGGTGTAGAACGGTGTAATTGGAATATTATGGATGGATGAGTTGAGAGAGGATTAGTAGGACTTTTGGTGTAGTATTGGTGTTGTTGGGTTGTGAATTATTTGGGGTTTTGAATTGAGAGTTGGTTAAGTTTGAGAATTTGAGGTTTTGGATAAAAATAGATTTTTGGTGAACTTTGACGGATCATGACTTGTACCTCAGTTTTCAAAAGTATTGAAACTTGTTTAGAATTAAAGATTATTGAAAAGTCTTTAAATTTATATAAAGTTTCTAAAATTTGGATTTTTGTAGAGGAATTTATGATCATTCAAAGTTTGGTGTTGAAATATGAAATTCTGTAAAGTTGCAGAATTTTGTGATTTCTGGTATGTGCGCACGCATAGCCTTGTGCGCACGCACACACCAATGGAGTTTTACAACCTGTGCGCACGCACAAGTTGCGAAGGTCTGTCTGTTGGGGGCACTAGCATGCCTTGTGCGAGTGAACAGCATTACAAAATTTGGTACCTGTGTGTACGCACACCCCTATGCGTACGCATACGTTTTAAAACTTCTCTTGGGCGTGCGCACGCACATGCCCTGTTCTTTAAATTTAAAACGTGTTTCAACTATTTCACCTTCCCAACAAGCTTGTAAGCTTCTGTGAAACCATTTTGAGATTCTTGGGCTCATTCTTGAGTATTGAAACATGGGAAAAGTCTTAGGAGAATTTTATTTGGGTTTTACGTTAGAAAAGTTAGCAAACGGAGGTCTAGATTTCTGGTGTATTGAGGATGAGTTGGTTGAGAGAGAGAAGGACGAGTGGTGACTATGGTGATTGCTGACAATGAATTTGAGAAAAATGATGAACTAATCAGTTCAAAATGGAACTTATGAATTGATGACGGTTGTGGCGAGTATGAGTGGAAGTGTGCTATGAGCAGTGGTCTCTGAGATTGGATATGTAATTACAATATGCATTGTTATCCATCGTACGGGCTGTGGGAGTCTCCTGCCTACGTTCGGATATGAGAGTTGAAGCTGGGCTTCTCACTTATACTTCTCACAACTAGAGGAAGGTGGTAGGGCACGCTCCCTCAGAATGTTTCCCTCTAAAAGGAGAAGGTGGTAGGGTACTTATCCCTCGGAGTTATTTCTCCTGAGAATGCAATTTTTCTCTGATTTCAGGGTGGTAGGGCACTAACCCACGAAATCATGTGGTAATTAGAGGAAGGTGGTAGAGCACGCTCCCTCAGAATGTTTCCCTCTGAAAGGAGAAGGTGGTAGGGCACTCATCCCTCGAAATTATTCCTTCTTATGCGCAATAGAGAGACTAATCCAGCAGTTGTCGACCGGATTTACTGTCGGGTTTGGCACAATAACCGACATGTGATATCACAGCCAATAGGGCAGACTTTCATCATATGCATCTTCTATATGCTTGCTTGCTTTGACTACTTGAGTTTTCCTAATTATATAACATGTCTACTTGCTTCTTGAATTATCTACTATATATATGAATATTACCTGTGATTTCCTTGCTTGCATTATTTGTGTTTATTTGGTGCTGAGGAGGTTAGGTAGGTGATGGCGATGGGATCGCACGAAGGGTAGGTTGGTGAATGTTGTAGGATACAGCGATGTGATTAGTATTAGTTAGAATTTCCCTAAGTTTAGATAACCCGGTTTATGGTTTAAGTTCTTTATTAATTTATTTTATTCTAAGCCTGGATATCAGCTTGTGATGTGAAGTTCTAGGATTGCCTTCGGCATCTTGGAGCCTTATATCTTACATTATTTGGAACTGTTACCATATTGAGAACCTCCGGTTCTCATTCCATACTTTGTTGTTGTTTTTTAGATGCAGGTCGTAATTCACCTCGGTAAAATTGTGGATATGGTGACAAAGCGGAGTATGGTTCTTTCCTCGTATGTTTTTGTTTTACTTTTTTCATAGTATTCTCTCACCTTTTGTATATTTAACTTTATGACCTTAGAGGTTTACTTGAGAGATAAGTTGTATAAGCTGTTTTAACTCCAAAATCCTGTATTTTCTATTTGTAACTAGTCGACTTAAACTCCGCGAGCTGCGGCTAGTTCTCTTTGATTATAATAATATTGTATCTATATATATGTTTTATTCTTTTACATCTAAACTTTGTGTCTTGTGCGTAGCGTTGTGTGAACCTCTCGCGCCTTTGAAATTCTGTTTTTGAGCTTAATCCTTCATTGGGCTTCTAGAATATATTATCTCCTTCTATATAAATATGTATAAGTCTTAGAATTGTCGTAACCTCTGAATAACCTTTGCTTTACGGCTAGAGGTAAAGCTTAGGGGAATTGGAGTGTTACATATTCCAACAAGCTTGTAAATCCCTGATAACCTATGTCCAATGAATTAAATTGAATTATTCTCAAATAAATACTTGGTTATCCAGATGAAATTGTTGCGGGGATGGTGGTTCGTCCCGTCGGTGGTGAAGACAGTGGTGTTATCCTGCTCACCAAATAATAGGATTAATGAATTAATAATGACTTGGGGTTAATGAATCTATAAGTTGTAAAATTGATTTAAATGAATGAATATTGATTAATTATCTGGGTAAGTGATAAACCACTATTTTATGGTTTATATTGTGTATAATTATGTGGTTTTATCATGATCCTTACCCACTTATTCATTAATTTAGCATGCATTTATATTTCCTTCCTGGATTTATTACATGATTGAAAACTGCTTCCTAAAGACTTTTTAATTATGCATTTTAGTTCTCCTTTATCCCATTCGATGCCGTGATCTGTGTGTTAAGTGTTTCAGGCTTTATAGGGCATGGATGAGTTGGAGATTGGAAGGGAAGCTAGCAAAAATGGAAGGAACACAAGAAATTGAGGAGACAACCAGCGAGAAGTGACGCGGCCGTATGGCTCACGCGTTCGCGCGGATGAGGAGAAATCACAGTGACGCAGCCGCATGGCTCAAGCGACCGCGCGGAAAGGAAAAGCACAAGTGACGCGGAGGCGTGGACAACGCGAACGCGTGATACGGAAAAACATGAATGACGCGTTCGCATGGACGACGCGACCGCGTGACATGTGCGATCTGCATAATCTGCAGATTTCGCTGGGGGCGGTTTTGGGCCCTGTTTTGACCCAGTTCTCGGCCCAGAACAGTAGACTAGAGCCAAAGAACATGCAGAAACGAAAAGGAACATTCATTCTACACGGTTTTAAGTTTTTCAGATCTAGTTTTACTCCTCCTCTAAGTTTTCTCTCTACACAATTGATACTTTTAGGATATTGTTTTTTTACTACTTTTGCATTGGGATATTGAGAAGAGTTATTTCCTCATCAAGACTTCGTCATTCTAGTTCATTCTCTTAACTTGGTTTATTTCTTCCATGTTCCTTGCCTTGTTCAATTTTGTCATTGGAATACTTTTATGATTATTTAATACAAGAATTATTTCTTTCATTTTAATCCATTTTTCTTTCCAATAATCATGTCTTCTTTTGATTCCCTTTCATATGTTATGGATTTATTATTTACAATGAGCGAGTAGTTCCCTAACTTGATGGGGAGTTGATTGAAAAGAACCAATTGAGTTGGAAGGCTTAAGAGAAAGATTGTAATTGGGTTTACTGTTGGATTGCCTTCTAGTCACTAACATCAATCCCTTTTAATTAAGTGGGTAGCAACTTGTGAACAGACGTAGCATTCCAACTTGTTTGACTTTCCTTTTCCTAGTAAAGGATAACCAAACAGAATAACTTTTAATTATCAATTAATCTTGAGAGCATTCCAACTATAATAGGGACTCCAACTAATCAACTCCCAGTCAAGGCTTTTATTTACATTGTTTAAATTCATCAATTTAATTTCCTGTCATTCAACTCAAACCTTTTTGGAAACATCTGATTAATAAAACAGCACACCTTTCTGCAACTCGTTGGGAGACGACGTGGGATTCATACTCCCAGTATTTAAAATTTAAATTTCTGTGACATATTTCTAAATTGATAAGTGGATTTCTGGTGAGTTAAGAAGTATACTTGCAACGTACACATTTTCATAATTTTTAATTCACCAAATTCTGCATCATCAGTAAGATGCAAGAGTTGTAGTTTGTCCCACTTGCTCCGGGTTAAGCACAGTTAAACACCTGCTTAAGCAAGATGCAAGGGTAGCGGTTTGTCCCACTTGCTCTAGGTAAAGGTTTGAGACACTGGGTAAGATACAAGGGTTGAGGTTTGTCCTACTTACTCCGAGTTGAGACATGAGACACCTGGGTAAGATGCAAGGATTGTGGTTTGTCCCACTTGCTCCGGATTGAGAATTGTAAACACCTGCATGGATAAGACGCAAAGGTTAAGGTTTTTCCCAATTGCTCCGGGTTAAGCAGGTAAGATGCAAGGGTTGCGGTGTGGTCCCACTTGCTCTATGTGGTGTTCCATGTCCGGGTTAGCTACCCATATATGTGGGGTTTGGTATTATAACTGACAAGTGAGCTCATGGCCAGTAGAACAGGCATGCATCATGTGCATTTGTTTGCAATTGCTTGGGTGTGCATATTTGTTTAGTTTGCCTATTTTTTCACCTATCTACTGCTTATACTACGTAAACTAATTGTATTCTGTTGTTATTGACTTGTTTGTCATGTTTGTGTTTGATTTCTATTAAGAATTTGAGACTAATGAGACTGAATAATTCTTTGAGACTGTGGATAAATCTTTGAGACTATTGAGACAGTTGAGATTCACTGAGACTGACTAATGAGATTATTAAGACTTATGAGACTAAAAACATTGATACGAATGACTATTTAGTGCTAACTGAACTAATAATAAAAAGAGTACGATTAGCTTAGACGAATTTACCCTTTTCGGATTAGACTAAGACCCTAGGCTTGGATTCTTGTGGCATTGGAGATTAGAATTGCCTAGCGGGTTCATATAGTTTTATATAGTCTCTATTTGGAACTATTACCCTATTGGAAAGCTTCAGATTCTCACCTGTTATCGGATTTTATTGATTTCAGATACAGCACGTGACGTACCTCGCTGACTGTGCTAGACTCTGGATAAAGCAAAGAAGACATCTTTCGGAGTTTATTTTTCTTTATGTAGTATCATATCTCCATTTTTGATAAATGTATTTGTGTATCCCTCTCAGGGTCTTTGTATTTTTGGAGAAATAGGTTGTATTTTGTATACTTTGGGTTGTATTATGTTCTAGCCGGCCTTTTCTTTGCAGATTGAGACCAGTTCTACTTATGTATCTACTCTAAGACTCATATATATATTTCTGTATCCTACGTTGTTTATCTATAATATTTCGGGTGTCAATGACTATTGCTTGTTATCCTTTCTTCAAAATCTCCTAGTTATATGATTAATCTTCGAATATATGTATGTATATTTTATTTTTAGGTGTTGTAATGCCTCACTACCTCTGATTTACGACAATAACATAAGACTTTGTGTGGTCAGGTGTTATATTTAACATAACTTATAAAATGCATTATGATTACCCATATATAAATCTCTAATATTTCAAATATATTTGAAACACAATCTTTAGTTGCCTACAATATAGAAAATAATTTCCATAAGAGTTAAAAAGTTAAATAAAATGATTGATTAAGGTATAAAACATACATGCATATACTGATTTAGAAGAAGGATAAAAAACAATTACAATGGCATAAACCAATTATATCATAACATTTTTAACATGAATGAAGGTAGAAAGAGAAGAACTATTATTACCTTAATTTCTCTAAAACATTAGTTGGCTCTATTAGAAATATGCAGAAACTAGAAGTAAAAATATTTAGGTAAAAACCAAAAGCTGAGGATACTTCTCATTTCTTTGTTATTGAGTAACTCCAGTGATTTTTAATAGCATTGTTAGCCCTAATTCAACCAAGATAAAATGAATTATCATATTTGTTAAAAATTAGGTTGGTTCAGAAAATGCATATGCATTTATCATTTGTCTTTAATCTCTTATTATTCTTTAACTTTTCTTTGGAATGACTAGTTATCTATTAGTCACAAAAAATAAGATATTCACAAACTAAGTTCATACACAAATTCTGATGACTAAAGAAAGAAAATTAACAAAATTCAACAAATAAAGGCTCAACCTTCATTATGTCATTACGTCAGCCACGAAACTAGTTCTAACGTATAAGCTAAACAAGTTAAAATAAAAAAGTGTCATCAAATAAAGTCGTATAAGTACCACTAGCATGATCAATTAGGTTCTTTGAGTAAATAGAACTACTACAGTAATATAAATAGTAGAACTTCTTCTAAAGTGATTTAATCTCCAAAGTTAGAGACACACAAACAAAAGCAAACTCAAAAATCAGAAACATGTGCAAAGGCAAATCAGTCTAATACAAGGAGTTGGACTTTAGAATTTTTACTTTAAATCTTGCCTCTTTATTCAGAGATAATGCAATTCATAAAAATCTAAATCTTGTGCACAATATCATTAACAAAACTCAATAATATGTTTATCTTGTTGGTCCTCATCAAGTTAGGAATTGATGGTGTCTATTTGCGTCAAATTCATTTTAAGCTTTTGATCCTAAATTTTTAAACAAAATAAAATTAGCTTTTATCTTATCTTTATTAAGGAACTACAAAAAAGTTTAATACAACGAATGCAAATAAAATTGGTCAAATATAAAGCAAATAACAATTATTGTATAATACTAATACTTTAGAAGTTCAATAGTGTGTGATCCTTGTTTGTAATCTAATATTATAGGTTGATTTCACTTTCTGCTTAGGAAAAAGCAGGCGAAGAGAAGCAAAGCCTTTTAATTTTTTCTCATTTCTTATGAACCCTCAAATATACTATCCAATAAAAAGGTGAAAAGACCACCTTCACTTTACATGCTATTTTAACTACGTTCCAAATACTTCTGATCTCAATTAAACACGCCATTTTAGATATTCCACTACAAGATTTGTAATTAGTTTTGATAATAAAAAGGTTTCATAATTATGTTTAATTGAGACGTTTTTATAATTTATTAGTCTCAAACTATAATATAAGTAAAAAGAGAAGTGGATTAATAGGCATTAGCATGCTTATTATTCATTTATTTATTCATTATGTAATTTACATTTACGATAACAACTAAATCCAATGATATTCATCAAATTTTTTCACCCAACCGTTAGCTCAAAAGAAGCACATGAAATAAACATACAAAAGATTTTTATAAGAAACTAAGAAAAAAGACTAAAATTATACTAACCCTTCATGGCAGGAGCCTTGGTCACAAATCTTGACTCGTCATGGGCATCTTGTAAGCAAGTTTTGTGCAAAATAATAAAAGAGTGAACCACCAACTTGATTACTGTCCATTTTTTAGAATGACGTGATCTTTCAAGATAAAAACGATCCATTTTGGTTCCTATCTTCTACTTTCGTGACATAATGTGATTTTTGTGGGTATTTTTCCGTCAATTCTAAACGAAAAATACTGACGTGTCAGGTTCAGAAATGGATAAAGACCTAATTGTCTCTAAATTCAAATTGGTTATTGAGTTTATTTGTCTTTATTCTTTAAACAATATCTTTTTCAAATTATTTTTTATTTATTATATTAATATTTTTTTAATAAATTATTGAATATATGATATAATAAGTACAAACTAATTAATAAATTATTCAAATTTAAAAATATTATTTATTATGAAACTAAATAAATAATTCTCAAATATAATTTTTAAATATACAAATAATAAATATTAAAATATGGTTAATACATTAATAATAATAACCCTATGATATACTATTAGTATTATGATGTAGATAATTTTCACAATAAAATAAAAACTAACGAATACAATATTTGATATATAGTAAAAATTTTTTTGGGTAATAACAAATTTAATTTTTTTCTCTCTTTAATAACTAAATTGTTTTCTCTTTAAACATTCACAGAAACCGCGTTGTGTCAAAGAAGTAGAGAATAGAGATCGAAATAGATTATTTTTATTTTGAAGGGTTGCATTATCATTTTAAAAAATGGATAGAAATCGGATTGATAATTCACTAAAAAAATTGCAAGCAATTTTTACGAGATAGTACAGAAACAAAGAAGTACAATATTTAATCACAAATTTTTCTAAACAAGTCATACATACAGAATGATCTATTCTTACCAATTTGAAAATTCTAAAGTTTAAGCAAAGCAAATTATATACTTATTTTCCTTTCTATTTTGTCAATTAACTTGTTAAAAAGCCGACTAAAATGGAGCAACATTTCAACTGGATTCACAATAGAATCTTCTCATTCTTTGTCCTTCTTAAATGGTTTTTAAATCGCAACATTTCTTTCTCTTCACTCTTTGACATGACAAGCAAATACATTGTGTTGGTAAGCCATAACATTAGTAAGCCTCTAGCATTATTTTTACTTAAGAATTTTTTATTTAACTTTGTTTATCTTTCTAATATATCAAATCAACTTAACTAAATCTCAAATTCTTTGTCTTGACCTGAAAAAAATTATAAAAGAGAAGAGTACATTAGAACACAAGAAGTAGAATTGTATATGATTTTGACAAAAATATATCATTAAATTATCATAAAAGCTAATATCTTTTGAAAAAATTGAAGAACTGAAGAAAATAAAGAACAAAAAAAATTAGGAACAAATCCTTACAACATTTACTTGGAACGACATGAAAATCAGTTCCACAAAATCTGATATTTTCAAACGCAACTTCATCAAAGGTTATAAAGACTCCCGCTCGCTCGTGTTCTTGATCTCCTCAGCCAGCGCTATTGAGTCCACGCTCTAAGTGTTTCAAGCTGCCGGTGCAAAAGCAAAACCAATGGCAAAACCCACCATGGAAGACGATGCAGAGGCAAAAATCTAAAGCATTATCTCAACGATCTGAATGGAATCGTAATTGAAATGCTATTCTGAGAGCTGAACGAATTCAGATGCTCCCCGATCACTTCGTCCCCCATTCATAACTACACCGATGACGTGTTGATAGATGAGACCATGGCGACAATGGTGGCAAAGAGATGAATGGAGGTAGCGATAACATTGGAATTTTAGAGTTTTAGAGAGGTCCATCTCTCCCTTTCCCTGAAAACCCTCTTTTTGTTTCTTTTTTTTTTGGTATGGACTCAGAGTGAATATTTATTTGGGTTGGGAATTCTTTTTTTTTTTTTTACAATTGATTGAGTTGAAAGCCTTATAACAGTGAGATTTTTTGTTAACGATTTAGGGAAGGATTTAGAGATTGTCACAAATAAAATATACTATGGAAGCTTTTAATAACTTTCATTAAAAATTTTTTACAAACAAACAAAAATTTTGTGTGACATTGTTAGAAGTTACAAACCTTTAAACATTGTTAATAGAAGGTATGCAAAAATTTCTGTAACTTATTACAAGTTAGAGATGAGCTTAACTTACAAATTACTAACCAATTAACATTAGTATCTGATGCGTGAGCATCTTCTCTATCTTTTTTTAGTGAATTTGCACTCAAACTGTTGAATTTAATCAAGATTTAATTACCTTTAGCCACTATGAATGCTACTTTGAGTTGTTTGCAATTTTTGTTTATTTTAGGTAGCATTCGGATGGATTTGACGGAGTTTTGTAGCAGAAAAGGAAGAAAGCGAATGATGTTGTAAACCCCAACCTTCTTGCACTCAAATCGAAATAACTTGAGTTACAGAGGTCCAATTGACGTGATTTTAGCGGCATTGGAAAGCTAACTTTCAGAAATTTTCAACGATATATAATACTATACCCTTTTTTTTTCCATTTCATACAGACCATTTCACGCCAAATTTGAGGAAGCTCAACTTTGGCGCCACCTCAAGGAGCCCCAAGGGAAATCGCGCTGCCATCTCCATGCCGAACTTGAGTTTACTCAAGTTCGGCGCCAACTCAAGGAAAGCCCAAGGAATTCTCTGCCTAGCCCACGCTGAACTTGACTCCCTCCAAGTTTAGCGCGAATCCTAGTACAAAGGTGGTCCCCAATCTCGTCCAAAGGCCTGCAGATCAATTATTAAGTTTGATTTAAACTTATTTTATAGTTTTTAGTTTTAGGAAATATATTTTACATTAATTAGGATTAGATATAAAAGGGAAAAGAATCCGCCCTTCGGGCTCTTCTCCTCTCTTCTACCTCATTCCACAATTTACAATTTACCTGAATCCTAGTTTTCTCTCTAAATCATGAGTAACTAAACCTCCACTGTTAAGGTTAGGAGCTCTGTCTATTGTATGGATTGATAATATTACTTTTCTATTTTAATTTATGTACTGATTTATAATTCAAGAATTGTTTTTGTTCTTTATCTTATGAATCTGGGTAGAACGGAAGTATGACCCTTGTTCTAATTGAGTTCTTGTATAACCTGGAAAAGCTCTTTACTTGAACAACATTTTGAAAACATATTCTCCTAAATTTCTAATTATCTGGACTTAACAGGATACGTGATATATAATCCTCTTATATTTGGGTAATTAGGGTTTCTGTGGCATATAACTATAATTGAACTTCACCCTCTAATTGGAATTAAGTGACCAAAGAATTGGCGGTTGATGAAGGTTAGAGGGGACTAAAAAGGTCTAAGGAATTAGGGTTTAGTCACATATAGTTTGCCATGAATTGAATCTTGTATGATTAAAATAGTTAGTAAGAAAAGTCAATGCGAAAAATAGATAACTCTGAAGCCTTAACTTATTTACTGCTTGCTTTTTTGATTTTCTGAATTTACTGTTTAATGCAATTGAGACCTAAACACTTTTTCTGTTTGTCTGACTAAGCTAATCACTTAATCATTGCTGCTTGATCCATCAATTCTCGTTGGATCGACCCTTACTCACCTGAGGTATTACTTGGTACGATCCGGTGCACTTGCCGGTTGGTTTGTGGACTTTAAATTCCACACCAGTAACCTATCTAACTAACCGAATCTAGTTATTATTATGACCGTTAGTGACTAAGACTCCTATAAACCAACAGGAATGAAGATAAGAACATGACTTAATTACTTTCTTTTGTCTATGTGTGTTAAAGATAAGTTCGTAGGCCTGTAACATTACAATATTTGATGTTTAATTTCATATATACCAAGGTCCCAACTAAATTTAGTTGGAATTCTTAGAAATGAACACTTAATAATGTCCTTGGCTTAACCTGCTTTGAGAATCTTCATCACTGCTAGCATGTACATATATAGTTTTATCTTTTAGTTTTTTGGGAATATTAACTACAATAAAATTTAAGTTAAAATCTCTTGTATACTTCCTAATTTCCCATACCAATAAACCACTCATATAGCTTCATACACAGTTTTAATCAATGAAGTGTCTGTGCATCTAAGCATTCAGACAATCACATAAACAATAATGTAATAACATTAGTTGATATGTACATCACTTAGGACAAGAAAAGGGTTAGTGGGAAAGACAATGTCGCTGAATGATTAAATTATTGGAAATAAATAATAAAGCATGAGAAAAAGAACCAAACTAACGAATTAAGTATTATGTGTAATATAATATCATTTTATCTTTATATGATTGCGCCGATTAATATGATTCTACGACGTTAACTTCATTACTATATATATATGTTAGCAAATAATGAATTATGAAGGAGTTGAATTTTAGATGTCCACAAGAAATCATTGTCTTATTTTGTTTATTTAGTTAAAGTTTGTGTGCTTCCACCAAGATAATTAAAGTGATTAAGGATATATAATTAACCAATTTTCCGGGGAAGTCTAAGGGGTGTTGTAAAAGACCTTGATGAGGCCAAAATGATAACGATGATATTAATTAATCGGAAAAGCTATGCATCCATGTATTATTTTATATGGTTGTTAATCAAGTAATTTCTTTTACATGCGCGTCTCCTACCCCTCATTCGTTTGTCATACACGCGCTACATATAACGTGCTACAACCTAAAGCTTTGATCAACGTAAATCTTCTGCTGCAAGGTAAACCTCCTTCTTCTTCTCTGCTCGCGTTCTTCCTTATTGATCTGCATTGCCTTTGTCGTTCTCCTCTAGTCGCGTTCATCTTCTTGTTTTCTTATTTCGATTTGGTTACATTGCATTTATCTTCTTCCTATTCTTCTACGTTTTCTTCTTCAATTTGCACTTCTGAATCGAAACAATAAATGACTCAACTTTAAATCAGGAGAGCGATTTGGATTACTCTTCTGAAATGGATCAAATTGACAAAGTATGGATTATTCAATTTTGAATCGAATTGAATGGAATACAATTGCTAGTTTGAATTGAATTAAATGGACGGAGGTGTACTGAATTGAATTGATAATATGTAAATTGTAGGCAGAGTTATTTGAATTTGATTTTATATAATGGATTATGTTTCGTTCACTCAGTATTATACAATTGTTTCACCATGAGTACTGTGTTCGGTTCACCATGAGTACTGTGTTCGGTTTATTCTGCAGAAAACTGTTTGAATTTGATTTTATATCACTACACCATATCCAGAAAATAGCATTTAACCGCTGCCAAACGGATAGCAGCAGTTGATATATCCGCTGAAAGATAGCATGCGGCTAAACCATTTGCAGCGGTTAATATCAACCGCTGGAACAACCACTACTAAATGGTATTTTGCAGCGGTATAATTTTGCAGCGGTTCTTCCCGCTATAAAATCTAAGAATATGACTGCTTGAAGATGACAACGGTTGTTAATCGCTGCAAAATGCTATCTGTTGAATTATTCTGTTAAGATATAATAGCGGATTTAAAATCGCTGCCAAATGTAGAGTTACACTTTTTAAAAAAAAACCCAAATTTCCACTAAAATATGCCAATTCTTTTTATTCTTTATACATTCTTCCACTTAGTTGTGTTAAGTTATTAAAATAACTAATAGCCAATCAAACTACAACACACGAAACAAAACAGAAATATATGCAAAAGTGAATCATTATAATAGTTATTTGAATTCAGTGCATCGATGACTGTAAACTACAGATAAAGTCACCAAAATAAAAAACTACAAATAAATATCTCAAAAGTCATTATGACCGTGAAAAATAAAGAGTATTCAGATTCCAACATTCATAATTCAAATCATTAGCTGCCCGCACATCATCTTGCATGGGATGAGGTTGGTGCACTTCTCAAAGAATCCAAATCTGCAGCTATTTCAGGTGGCAAACTACTTCCTTGTTGCTGGATTATGTATTTTAACAAATTTTCCATAGTCTTCATTTTTCCTTCTCCTCTGCTGCCTTTGCCTCCATTCTCAGTCTCTTTGCCTTTTTCTCTGCTGCTGCTGCCTTGAGTTCTGCTGACTCCGCCTTAAGTTCTGCTGCCTCCGCCTTAAGTTTTACAATCTCCATCTGATACTCCTCAATCTGTACACCGTAGTCAGACTGCTGTGGAATGTTACAAAAACACTGACTAGGACATGGACCAAAACCGAATCCACGAACTCTTCCTGGGTGCTTGATGAGCGGATAATTTGTACCCTTTTGGCACTGTTTTTAGTATGTTTTTGGTAGTTTTAGTTGAGTTCTTAGTATATTTTTATTAGTTTTTAGTTAAAATTCACTTTTCTAGACTTTACTATGAGTTTGTATGTTTTTCTGTGATTTCAGGTATTTTCTGGCTGAAATTGAGGGACCTGAGCAAAAATCTGATTCAGAGACTGAAAAGGACTGCAGATGCTGTTGGATTCTGACCTCCCTGCACTCGAAGTGGATTTTCTGGAGCTACAGAAACCCAATTGGCGCGCTCTCAATGGCGTTGGAAATTAGACATCCTGGGCTTTCCAGCAATATATGATAGTCCATACTTTGCCCAAGATTTGATGGCCCAAACCGGCGTTCAAAGTCACCTTCAGAAATTCCAGCGTTAAACGCCGGAACTGGCACCAAAATAGGAGTTAAACGCCCAAACTGGCATAAAAGCTGGCGTTTAACTCCAAGA